>NC_134357.1:451382152-451593716 GCF_048569485.1 Anomaloglossus baeobatrachus | reverse complement strand
TGGCCGGGGTTGGTGATGCTGCACGTTTTGGGGGGGGCTCGCACTGGCCGCGGTGCGACGCTGCACGTTTGGGGGGGGCTCGCACTGGCCGCGGGTGCGACGCTGCACGTTTGGGGGGCTCGCACTGGCCGTGGGGGCGACGCTGCACGTTTGGGGGGATGGCACTGGCCGGGTTGGTGACGCTGCACGTTTGGGGGGGCTCGCACTGGCCGGGGGCGATGCTGCACGTTTGGGGGGGGGGATCGCAGGGGACGAAGCTGCAGGTTTTGGGGGGGTTCGCACTGAGCACGGGACGACGCTGAATGTTTGGGGGCTCGTACTGGGCAGGGGGGCGACGCTGCACGTTTGGGGGGGCTCGTACTGGGCAGGGGGCGACGCTGCACGTTTGGGGGGGATCGCACTGGGCAGGGGGCGACGCTGCACGTTTTGGGGGGGGATCGCACTGGGCAGGGGGATGATGCTGCACGTTTGGGGGGGCTCGCACTGGCCGCGGTGCGACGCTGCACGTTTGGGGGGGCTCGCACTGGCCTGGGGGCGACGCATGCACGTTTGGGGGGGGCTCGCACTGGCCGCGGTGCGACGCTGCACGTTTGGGGGGATGGCACTGGCCGGGTTGGTGACGCTGCACGTTTGGGGGGGCTCGCACTGGCCGGGGGGCGACGCTGCACGTTTGGGGGGGCACGCACTGGCCGGGGGGGGCGACGCTGCACGTTTGGGGGGGCTCGCACTGGCCGCGGTGCGACGCTGCACGTTTGGGGGGGCTCGCAGTGGCCAGGGGGTGACGCTGCATGTTTGGGGGGCTTGCAGTGGCCAGGGGGCGACGCTTCACGTTTGGGGGGGGGGGGGCTGGCACTGGGCAGGGGGCGACGCTTCACGTTTGGGGGGGGCTGGCACTGGGCAGGGTGCGACGCTGCACGTTTGGGGGGGCTGGCACTGGGCAGGGGGCGACGCTGCACGCTTGGGGGGCTCGCAGTGGCCAGGGGGTGACGCTGCATGTTTGGGGGGCTCGCAGTGGCCAGGGGGTGACGCTGCATGTTTGGGGGGCTCGCAGTGGCCAGGGGGTGACGCTGCACGTTTGGTGGTCTCGCAGTGGCCAGGGGGTGACGCTGCACGTTTGGGGGGCTCGCAGTGGCCAGGGGGTGACGCTGCATGTTTGGGGGGCTCGCAGTGGCTAGGGGGTGACGCTTCATGTTTGGGGGAATCGCAGTGGCCAGGGGGTGACGCTGCATGTTTAAGGGGGGGGGGGGGGCTCGCGGAGGGCGACGCTGCACGTTTGGGGGGTTCTCGCTGGGCAGTGGTGCGTGTTGTTGTGGGCTCTCGCGGGGGCAGTGGTGCGTGTTGTTGTGGGCTCTCGCGGGGCAGTGGTGCGTGTTGTTGTGGGCTCTCGCGGGGCAGTGGTGCGTGTTGTTGTGGGCTCTCGCGGGGCAGTGGTGCTTGTTGTTGTGGGCTCTCGCGGGGCAGTGGTGCTTGTTGTTGTGGGCTCTCGCGGGGCAGTGGTGCTTGTTGTTGTGCGCTCTCGCGGGGCATTGGTGTGTGTTGTTGTGGCTCTCGCGGGGCAGTGGTGCGTGTTGTGGGGGCTCTCGCGGGGCAGTGGTGCGTGTTGTGGGGGGCTCTCGCGGGGCAGTGGTGCGTGTTGTGGGGGCTCTCGCGGGGCAGTGGTGCGTGTTGTGGGGGCTCTCGCGGGGCAGTGGTGCGTGTTGTGGGGGCTCTCGCGGGGCCTCTCTCCCTGCGAGCCCCCCCCCCGACGTGCAGCCCTCTCTCTCCCCTGCGAGCCCCCCCCCCCGACGTGCAGCCTCTCTCTCCCTGCGAGCCCCCCCCCCCGACGTGCAGCCTCTCTCTCCCTGCGAGCCACCCCCCCGACGTGCAGCCTCTCTCTCCCTGCGAGCCACCCCCCCGACGTGCAGCCTCTCTCTCCCTGCGAGCCACCCCCCCCGATGTGCAGCCTCTCTCTCCCTGCGAGCCACCCCCCGACGTGCAGCCTCTCTCTCCCTGCGAGCCCCCCCCCCCCCGACGTGCAGCCTCTCTCTCCCTGCGAGCCCCCCCGACGTGCAGCCTCTCTCTCCCTGCGAGCCCCCCCCCCCGACGTGCAGCCTCTCTCTCCCTGCGAGCCCCCCCCCCCCCCGACGTGCAGCCTCTCTCTCCCTGCGAGCCCCCCCCCCCCGACGTTGCAGCCTCTCTCTCCCTGCGAGCCCCCCCCCCCCCGACGTGCAGCCTCTCTCTCCCTGCGAGCCCCCCCCCACGTGCAGCCTCTCTCTCCCTGCGAGCCCCCCCCCCCGATGTGCAGCCTCTCTCTCCCTGCGAGCCCCCCCCCCCCCCCGACGTGCAGTCTCTCTCTTGGGGGCGCACTGGGCAGGGGGTGACGCTGCACGTTTGGTGGGGGCAAAGGGGGGCCCTGTGTGTGTGGGGCCGTGTGTGTGTGTGTGTGTGTGGGGCCGTGTGTGTGTGTGTGTGTGGGGCCGTGTGTGTGTGTGGGGCCGTGTGTGTGTGTGGGGCCGTGTGTGTGTTGTGTGTGGGGCCGTGTGTGTGTGTGTGGGGCCCGTGTGTGTGTGTGTGTGTGTGGGGCCGTGTGTGTGTGTGTGTGTGTGGGGCCGTGTGTGTGTGTGTGTGGGCCGTGTGTGTGTGTGTGTGGGGCCGTGTGTGTGTGTGTGTGTGGGGCCGTGTGTGTGTGTGTGTGGGGCCGTGTGTGTGTGTGTGGGGCCGTGTGTGTGTGTGTGGGGCCGTGTGTGTGTTGTGTGGGGCCGTGTGTGTGTGTGTGGGGCCGTGTGTGTGTGTGTGGGGCCGTGTGTGTGTGTGTGGGGCCGTGTGTGTGTGTGTGGGGCCGTGTGTGTGTGTGTGTGGGGGCCGTGTGTGTGTGTGTGGGGGCCGTGTGTGTGGGGCCGTGTGTGTGTGTGTGGGCCGTGTGTGTGTGTGTGGGGCCGTGTGTGTGTGTGTGGGGCCGTGTGTGTGTGTGTGTGTGGGGCTGTGTGTGTGGGGCTGTGTGTGTGGGGCTGTGTGTGTGGGGCCGTGTGGTGTGGGCCGTGTGTGTGTGTGGGGCCGTGTGTGTGTGGGGCCGTGTGTGTGGGGCCGTGTGTGTGGGGCCGTGTGTGTGTGTGGTGGGCCGTGTGTGTGTGTGGGGCCGTGTGTGTGTGTGGGGCCGTGTGTGTGTGTGGGGCCTGTGTGTGTGTGTGGGGCCGTGTGTGTGTGTGGGGCCGTGTGTGTGTGTGTGGGGCCGTGTGTGTGTGTGGGGGCCGTGTGTGTGTGGGGCCGTGTGTGTGTGTGGGGCCGTGTGTGTGTGTGGGGCCGTGTGTGTGTGTGGGGCTGTGTGTGTGTGTGGGGCTGTGTGTGTGTGTGTTGTGTGTGGGGCTGTGTGTGTGTGTGTGTGTGTGTGTGTGGGGCCGTGTGTGTGTGTGGGGGCCGTGTGTGTGTGTGGGGCCCGTGTGTGTGTGTGGGGCCGTGTGTGTGTGTGTGGGGCCGTGTGTGTGTGGGGGCCGTAGTGTGTGGGGCCGTGTGTGTGTGTGTGGGGCCGTGTGTGTGTGTGTGGGGCCGTGTGTGTGGGGCCGGGTGTGTGTGTGTGGGGCCGTGTGTGTGTGTGGGGCCGTGTGTGTGTGTGGGGCCGTGTGTGTGTGTGGGGCCGTGTGTGTGTGTGGGGCCGTGTGTGTGTGTGGGGCCGTGTGTGTGTGTGGGGCCGTGTGTGTGGGGCCGTGTGTGGGGCCGTGTGTGTGGGGGCGTGTGTGTGGGGCCGTGTGTGTGGGGCCGTGTGTGTGGGGGCCGTGTGTGTGGGGCCGTGTGTGTGTGTGTGTGGGGCCGTGTGTGTGTGGGGCCGTGTGTGTGTGTGTGTGTGTGGGGGCCGTGTGTGTGTGTGTGTGTGTGTGGGGCCGTGTGTGTGTGTGTGTGTGTGGGGCCGTGTGTGTGTGTGTGTGTGGGGCCGTGTGTGTGTGTGTGGGGCCGTGTGTGTGTGTGTGGGGCCGTGTGTGTGTGTGGTGGGGCCGTGTGTGTGTGTGTGGGGCCGGTGTGTGTGTGTGTGTGGGGCCGTGTGTGTGTGTGTGGGCCGTGTGTGTGTGTGTGGGGCGTGTGTGTGTGTGTGTGGGGCCGTGTGTGTGTGTGTGGGGCCGTGTGTGTGTGTGTGGGGCCGTGTGTGTGTGTGTGGGGCCGTGTGTGTGTGTGTGTGGGGCCGTGTGTGTGTGTGTGGGGCCGTGTGTGTGTGTGTGGGGGCCGTGTGTGTGTGTGTGGGGCCGTGTGTGTGTGTGTGGGGCCGTGTGTGTGTGTGTGGGGCCGTGTGTGTGTGTGTGGGGCCGTGTGTGTGTGTGTGGGGCCCGTGTGTGTGTGTGTGGGGCCGTGTGTGTGTGTGTGGGGCCGTGTGTGTGTGTGTGGGGCCGTGTGTGTGTGTGTGGGGCCGTGTGTGTGTGTGTGTGGGGCCGTGTGTGTGGTGTGTGGGGCCGTGTGTGTGTGTGTGGGGCCGTGTGTGTGTGTGTGGGGCCGTGTGTGTGTGTGTGGGGCCGTGTGTGTGTGTGTGGGGCCGTGTGTGTGTTGTGTGGGGCCGTGTGTGTGTGTGTGGGGCCGTGTGTGTGTGTGTGGGGCCGTGTGGTGTGTGTGTGTGTGGGGCCGTGTGTGTGTGTGTGGGGCCGTGTGTGTGTGTGTGGGGCCGTGTGTGTGTGTGTGGGGCCGTGTGTGTGTGTGTGGGGCCGTGTGTGTGTGTGTGGGGCGTGTGTGTGTGTGTGGGGCCGTGTGTGTGTGTGTGGGGCCGTGTGTGTGTGTGTGGGGCCGTGTGTGTGTGTGTGGGGCCGTGTGTGTGTGTGTGGGGCCGTGTGTGTGTGTGTGGGGCCGTGTGTGTGTGTGTGGGGCCGTGTGTGTGTGTGTGGGGCCGTGTGTGTGTGTGTGGGGCCGTGTGTGTGTGTGTGGGGCCGTGTGTGTGTGTGTGGGGCCGTGTGTGTGTGTGTGGGGCCGTGTGCGTGTGGGGCCGTGTGCGTGTGGGGCCGTGTGTGTGTGGGCGTGTGTGGCGGGGGCCGTGTGTGTGTGGGGCCGTGTGTGTGTGTGTGTGTGGGGCCGTGTGTGTGTGTGTGTGTGGGGCCGTGTGTGTGTGTGTGTGTGTGTGTGGCCGTGTGTGTGTGTGGGGCCGCGTGTGTGTGTGTGTGTGTGGGGCCGCGTGTGTGTGTGTGTGGGGCCGCGTGTGTGTGGGGCCGTGTGTGTGTGTGTGTGTGTGTGTGTGGGGCTGTGTGTGTGTGTGGGGCCGTGTGTGTGTGTGTGTGTGTGGGGCCGTGTGTGTGTGTGTGTGTGTGGGGCCGTGTGTGTGTGTGTGTGTGTGGGGCCGTGTGTGTGTGTGTGTGTGTGGGGCCGTGTGTGTGTGTGTGTGTGTGTGTGTGTGTGGGGCCGTGTGTCTGTGTGTGTGTGGGGCCGTGTGTCTGTGTGTGTGTGGGGCCGTGTGTCTGTGTGTGGGGCCGTGTGTGTGTTGGGTGGGGCTCGCAGGGAGAGAGGCTGCACGTTGGGTGGGGGGGAGAGGCTGCATGTTGGGGGGGGGGGAGGATGCAGGGGGAGAGAGGCTGCACGTTGGGGGGGGGGGGGAGCTTGCAGGGGGAAAGAGGCTGCATGTTGGGGGGGGGAGGATGCAGGGGGAGAGAGGCTGCACGTTGGGGGGGGGAGCTTGCAGGGGGGAAGAGGCTGCATGTTGGGGGGGGAGCTTGCAGGGGGGAAGAGGCTGCACGTTGGGGGGGGGAGCTTGCAGGGGGAAAGAGGCTGCACGTTGGGGGGGGGGGAGCTTGCAGGGGGAGAGAGGCTGCACGTTGGGGGGTGGAGTTTGCAGGGGGAGAGAGGCTGCACGTTGGGGGGGGAGCTTGCAGGGGGAGAGAGGCTGCACGTTGGGGGGGGGGGAGCTTGCAGGGGGAAAGAGGCTGCACGTTGGGGGGGGGGGGGAGCTTGCAGGGGGAAAGAGGCTGCACGTTGGGGGGGGGGGGGGGGAGCTTGCAGGGGGAGAGAGGCTGCACTTTGGGGGAGAGAGGCTACACGTTGGGGGGGGGGGAGCTTGCAGGGGGAGAGAGGCTGCACGTTGGGGGGGGAGGCTGCACGTTGGGGGTGGAGCTTGCAGGGGGAAAGAGGCTGCACGTGGGGGCTGAGCTTGCAGGGGGAGGGAGGCTGCACGTGGGGGGGGCTCGTGCTGGGCAGGGGGCCGTGTTGCACTTTGTGGGAGGTGTGCTATTAATCTTCTCCCTTTGTTTTTCTAACACAGTTTGTGACTACTGGCATCTGGGTGTAATTGCCCCCCCCCGTCGTCCCACCTTAGAGACTGAGAGAACAGTGTGGTCTAATGCACATCATCCTCCGGTGTCCTCCAATGTATTCAACAAGAGGATTTTTATGGTAAATGTAGAAATACAATTTTTACACCTAAAACGCACGGGACTCCGATACAAAAGATTTTTTTTCTTTCATTGTTGCCAATGTCCAACATGGCTTTATTCTACGCATTAATTTGTAAAGTTGATTGTTACAGTGTATATTTGTATCCCCGACCTTCTGTCTCCCCCTCCCTAATTACCCTGTAGACTGTAACCCCCCCCCCGAGAGCAGGGTCTGCGCCCCTCTGTACCAGTCTGTCAGTGTTATATATTTGTATCCCCGACCTTCTGTCTCCTCCCCATTACCCTGTAGACTGTAAGCCCCTGAGGGCAGGGTCCGCTCCCCTCTGTACCCGTCTGTCAGTGTTATATATTTGTATCCCCGACCTTCTGTCTCCTCGCCTTTACCCTGTAGACTGTAAGCCCCTGAGGGCAGGGTCCGCTCCCCTCTGTACCCGTCTGTGAGGATTGGTTTATTCACTGTAATTTATATCTGTATTTTGGGTGTTACCCGTTCCCATGTACAGCATGGAATAAATGTTCTCTATAAAAATAAAACTGTATAAATATATTTCTCCTTTTTTTTTTTTTTTTTTTTTTTTTTTTATTGATATACTTATTTTAATAAAACTGTTCTAGAAGTTTGGGCTGAATGTTCATTTCTATAATGATAAAGCTCGGTGTGACATTAGTGAGCAGTCACTGCCGGTCGGGCTGCGGTCACAGTGTTGTAGGTAGTTTCCAAAACATCTGTCCTCACATGTAGACCCACAGTAAACTGATCAGATCTCGCTGACAATTTATTTTCTGTCTTTAGCAGACCCCTGATCCTCTCTCACGCCCCCCATTTATTAGGCCCCAGTCCTGTTTCACCGTGTTTCCCTCCTTTGGTGGCAACATAACTCCATGAGGCTCACACCGCCTGATTCCGGTCATATGGGGCGAAACGTTTTTTTTTTTTTTTTTTCTTTAAATTTAAAGGGACGTAAGTTGCTTTTTGCTGAGCGTCTGAAGCTGTTGCCACCACTGTTCCATAGGACGGGCTCTGGCAGAGGTGACACTACATATTTTACAGAGGGGTAACAATACTTCTTAGAAATTTTGAGAAGTATTTTTAGCCGCTGAGGAGAACATCATAATTTGCAGCAACTCAAAATGATAGTACATACAGTAGATGGGTATCTATAAGGCCCCTTTCAGATGTCCGTGTTTAAACAGGTGCAAGCCACACGTACCAGTATGGTTGTCCGTGTGGTACCGGTAAAAAAAAAAAGTAAGATACTGAAATGAATGTTTTTTGGTTTTGTTTTTTTTTTTTTTTGTTTTATGTGGAAAGCCTGAAAAATTAAAGATATAGGAAGATAAATAGAGCTTATAGAATAGTGTTCTAGAGATAGTTAGCTTGACCAGCATTTTTACACCATTTTTATTTTTTAATTTAAAAAAAAAAAGTGGGGTCCCCCCAACTTTCATATCCAGCACAGGAACAGCAGCAGCTGTAGGCTGAAATCCTCAGCTCTTTGCAGTACCTTGGCTGGTTATGAAAAATAGAGGGGATCCCACGCTTATTCTTTACATTTTTAGATTAAAAAAAATTACGTGTGGTCCCTTCTTTTTTTACTAAAAAAACAGCCATGGTACAGCAGACAACTGGGGGATGATATTCTTAGGGTGGAAAGGGCCATGGTTATTTGGCCCTTTCCAGCCTAACAATAGCAGCCCACAGACGCCCGAGAAGTGGCACATCAATTAGATGCAGCAATTGTGGTGCTGGACCTGGCTTTTCCCGTTGCTTTGGTGCAATGGCAAACTGGGTAATATTTGTGGGGTTGACGCCAGCTCCAGCATACACCCCTACTACTAATCCAGTAGATGAAAGGAGAATAACAAACTTTATTTGAACAAAAAACCTTCGACTCAGACCTCATTCACCAATTTATTTGATTTTTATAAATAAAAAACAGTTCTACCGTAATCTATGGTGAGGTCCCACGACATTCCCCAAAAGCAAACCTGGAAAGACATAAAAGAGAAAATCATTCAATAAATAAAGACAAAAGACACCCTCTTTTCCAATTTATTTCTCTATCAAAGCCCTAATCCTGGTCTGCCAAAAGCCAATTGGGGGCGGTCACGTCAATACTGCTGTCACACTCAATGGAGAACCGAACATTCCTCATTGGTTGTGAGAGTACTCACACACACACACTGCTGTGGATGTTTCTGTTTGATGACCTTCATCTCATAAGGTGAGCTCAGGTTATTCAGGTCAGCAGTATGTGTGCGGGCGCGGCAGTGATGTCACAGGTTAATCAGAGTTCACAATGAACTCAGATGACATCCTGATGACACCCGCGCTACTGTGGGGGTCGCGGCAGTAACGTCATGGGTTCATCGGAGTTCTCAATAAACTTTGAAGAACCCGTGAAGTCACTGTCGCTACACCCGCGGTGGCGTAGGCGTTGTCAGGATATCAGAGTTCCTTGGATACTCACCTGTCCCTGGCACTGATGTCTATGGTGCTGCTGCTTCCAGGTCCTCCGTTGAGTGCATATTCATTGAGTATAATGAGCGGGGATCGGAAGCAAGTGACAGCAGGGCTGGAGACAAGTAAGTATAAAAATTCATTTTATTTCAGAGACACGTGTTTTCTCTGGTTCTTGTCACACGGATTACATCAGTGTGTGACACCCGTGCTGCCTGAGAAAAAAAAACAATGTCTGCGTGCAGGGAAATGTGGGGCAACACGGTCCATGTAAAAACATGCATGTGTGAGGAACACTATAGAATAACATGAGTACGTGTGGCATCCGTGTTAAAAATGGATGTCACACATACCTGAAACATATGGATAAAAATTCCCCGTTTTCCCAATCGGTGCGGGTTCCAGTGATCGGACACTGATCAGCAGGTGATCACCTTGCCCATGGATAGGTGATAACTTGTTTTCACTAAACAATCCCTTTAAGGCGTGTAAACAATCCCTACAATTATTTGTCCGACAGCTCTCTCTTGACTATCACATACAGGAGTGCTCGGCCAAATGTTCTTGTGTTCTCTCTCTGAGAGCTGATGTCGCCTCCTCTGGGGGTGGATTATCTTTCAAGAGATCAAAAGCATCAACAAGTGGAATTCAAACACGCCGGTTCCTTCCCTCCCTTTAAGCTGGGTTCACACTAAGGGTATGTGCGCACGTTGCTTTTTACCTGCTTTTTACCTGCTTTTTTGCTGCTTTTTCTTCTGCGCTGTTTAATGCCAAAATGGATGTGTTCTTCTATTCAAGCAAAGTCTATGGGAATTTGGGTTTCTTGTTCACACTATGTTGTTCAAAATGCTGCCTTTTTGTGGCAGAACTTTGGTCAAAAACTCAGCTTTGCAGGGCAAAACCCAAATGGCAAAAACAATTGACATGTTGCTTCTTTGAAAAGCTGAGTTTTTGACCAAAGTTCTGCCACAAAAAGGCAACATTTTGAACAACATAGTGTGAACAAGAAACCCAAATTCCCATAGACTTTGCTTGAATAGAAGAACACATCCATTTTGGCATTAAACAGCGCAGAAGAAAAAGCAGCAAAAAAGCAGGTAAAAAGCAACGTGCGCACATACCCTTAGCGACAGCGACAACGACGTCGCTGTTACGTCACCATTTTCTGTGACGTAACAGCGACCTTGTAAGTCGCTGTTATGATCGCTGCTTAGCTGTCAAACACAGCGACGCAGCAGCGATCATAACGTCGCTGTGCTACATGTGCAGAGAGCAGGGAGCCGCGCTTAGCGCTGGCTCCTTGCTCTCCTAGGTACAGTACACATCGGGTTAATTAACCCGATGTGTGCTGCAGCTACATGTCACAGTGCAGAGAGCAGGGAGCCGCGCGCACTGCTTAGCGCTGGCTCCTTGCTCTCCTTGCTACAGTATACATTGGGTTAATTACCCGATGCGTACTGCAGCCACATGTGCACAGAGCAGGAGCCGGCACTGGCAGCAAGGGCGGAGGCTGGTAACGAAGGTAAATATCGGGTAACCAGGGAAAGGTCTTCCCTTGGTTACCCGATGTTTACGCTGGTTACAGCTTAACGCAGCTGCCAGACGCCGGCTCCTGCTCCCTGCTCGCTTCATTTCGTCGCTCTCTCGCTGTCACACACAGTGATGTGTGTGTCACAGCGGGAGAGTGACGACCAAAAAATTAAGCTGGACATTCAGCAACGACTGGCGACCTCACAGCAGGGGCCAGGTCGTTGCTGGATGTCACACACAGCGACAGCGACTGGACGTCGCTGCAACGTCACAGAAAATGGTGACGTAGCAGCGACCTCGTTGTTGTTGTCGCTGTGTGTGACACCAGCTTTACATCCATTCTCGAGGTAAGTCAGATAGCCCCCATACACATCATATTGTTGTCTGATCCGGGCAATTTTAGCCCTATGTTTATGGGAGCTTTCATGTAATCTGTATAAGGGCTTATTCACACATCTATGAACGTCAGTACAATCTCTGAACACAATGCATGGACTGGCTGAGGCCGTCCTTATAGACAGTGTTGTGAGCTCAGAAATCATGAACCTCAGTGCAGCAACTCCGCTCTAGTCACCTCTAGTGAGATAGAATGGAGTTACTGTACTGGGGACGTTCCTTACAGACAGTGCTGTGAGATAAGAAATCATGAACCTCAGTGCAGCAACTCCGCTCTAGTCACCTCTAGTGAGATAGAATAGAGTTACTGTACAGGGGACGTTCCTTACAGACAGTGCTGTGAAATAAGAAATCATGAACCTCAGTGCAGCAACTCCGCTCTAGTCACCTCTAGTGAGATAGAATGGAGTTACTGTACAGGGGATGTTCCTTACAGACAGTGCTGTGAGATCAGAAATCATGAACCTTAGTGCAACAACTGTGATCTAGTCATCTCTGTGCTGGGCAGTGTTGTAACTAGAATTTGATGGGCCCCAATGCAAAATTAGGACCTGCCCCCCCCAACACAGATACACTGGGTACAGGATAATGACACCGACACTCGGGGCATGGGATAATGACGCTGACACTCAGGGTGCGGGATAATGAAGTTAACACTTGGCTCTTTCCCTCAGCACTCAGGTTTCCCATGATCTGAAATCCCTCTTTCTATCATCATCCAGCTTTCCTATGTTCTGATATCCATCTTGTCCTCAGCACCCAGCTTCCCTAGGCTCTGCTATACATCTTTCCCTCAGCACCCAGCTTTCCCATATCATAGCATCGTAAAGCTGGGTGCTGCGGGTAAGAGCCTCTTTCCATCAGCACAAAACGTTCCCATCCCAAGCTTATGTCTTTGTCCCCCCTCGTATATATAGTTCTCCAAATACTATAATGGCCCCCACATAGCCTTCCATATAGCATATTGGGTCCCACGTAACCCTTCATTTTACTAGAATGCGCCCCATAGTCCTCCTTGTATTATAATGCATTTCCCATAGTCCTCTATGTATAAGGTAACTCTTATAGCCCTCCAATTATTATACTACAACTCCCATAGTCCTCCATGTATTATAATTCACTCCATAGTCCTCCATATATTATACTGCACCCCATAGTCCTCCATATATTATAATGCACCCCCATAGTCCTCCATGTTTTATAATGCACCCCCATAGTCCATGGATAAGGTAGCCCTCATAGGCCTTCATATATTATAATGCAGCCCCCATAGTCATGCATGTATTATAATGCACCCCACAGCTCACCATGTATTATAATGCAGACCTCATAGGCCTCCATGTATAATAATGCAGCCCCCATAATCCTCCATATATTATAATAGTAGCTGTCATATACCGTCCCCCAGGCCCACCCACCCAGTTCCTTGACCACTTTTCAGCCTGGCTGCCGCACTTCATGCCCTCAGAATTACCAACCCTCATCCGAGGAGACTTTAACATACCCATGACCAGCCCCTCCTCCCCATCTCCATCCCAGCTTCTATCTCTCACCACCTCCCTTGGCCTCTCACAGCTCTCATCTTCTGAGACACATGAAGATGGTAACACTCTTGACCTGGTCTTTATCCGCCTCTGCTCAATCTCTGACTTTGACAACTCACCTCTTCCCCTCTCTGACCACAACATCCTCTCCTTCAAGCTCACAAACCCTCGTCCACCCCAGTACACTCCCACCTATCACACATTCAGAAACCTACAGGCCATTGACTTTCAGACCCTTACAGACTCTTTACACTCATCACTGTCCCCTATCTCCTCACTTTCCTGTCCTGATCTGGCTGTAAACCATTACAATGACACACTCAGAAATACCCTAGACCAAGTAGCACCCCTCACCCTCAGAACCTCCAAACACAGAGTAAAACAGCCTTGGCTCACTTCCCAAACTCGATTTCTCCAGTGATGCTCTAGGAGTGCCAAACGCATATGGAGGAAAACCCGCACACCAGAAAACGTCATCCACTACAAGTTCATCTTAAGGACCTACAACTCTTCACCTCGCCAAACAGACCTACTTCACCACCCTTATTTCCTCACTATCCAACAATCCAAAAAAGCTCTTTGACACCTTTCACTCCCTCCTCAGTCCCAAAGTACATACCCCCATCACAGACCTTCATGCTGATGACCTGGCCTCATATTTCACAGATAAAATAGAAAACATCCGCCAGGAGATCAGCTCCCAGCTACCAAGCGTTGTGAATCCCATCCCTCCATATATCCCATCAAGCTCACTTTCCACATTTGACCCAGTCACAGAGGAGGAAGTCTCCAGGCTCCTCTCTTCTTCTCATCCTACCACTTGCCCTACTGATCCCTTTCCCTCACACCTACTCTGGTTGTCACCACTCACCTAACTAAAATCTTCAATCTCTCTCTCTCTTCGGGTATCTTCCCCTCCTCCCTCAAACACTCTATTATTACTCCATTATTAAAAAAACCCTTCCCTTGATCCGTCCTGCACAAGCAACTACAGACCAGTCTCCAATCTCCCCTTCATCTTCAAACTCTTGGAGCGCCTGGTCTACTCTCGCCTCACCCGCTACCTGTCCTCTCACTCTCCTCTAGATCCTTTACAGTCTGGCTTCCGCCCTTTACACTCAACAGAAACTGCCCTTGTCAAAGTGACCAATGACCTATTGACTGCAAAACATAATGGTGACCACTCTCTGCTTATCCTTCTTGACCTCTCTGCCGCCTTCGACACTGTTGACCACCATCTCCTTCTCTCTATGCTCCATTCTATCGGCCTAAAGGACACTGTGCTCTCGTGGTTCTCTAACTATCTTTCTCGCCGTTCATTCAATGTATCATTTGCTGGCTCCACATCTTCTCCTCTTCCTCTCACTGTTGGGGTCCCTCAAGGTTCAGTCCTCGGCCCTCTTCTTTTCTCCCTCTACACTGCCCCAATTGGAATGACCATTAGCAGATTTGGTTTTCAGTACCATCTTTATGCTGATGACACACAGCTATACACCTCATCCCCTGAGCTCACCCCCGATGTACTACAGAACAGAAGTGACTGCCTGACTGCAGTTTGCAATGTCATGTCTGCTCTCTATCTCAAACATAACCTTTCCAAAACTGCCCGCTCCTGCCGCTTGCACCTCAAGAACATCTCTAGAATCCGCCCCTTTCTCACAATGGAAATGACAAAAACACTCACCGTGGCCCTGATCAACTCTCGCCTTGACTACTGTAACTCTCTATTAATTGGTCTCCCCCTAACTAGACTCTCCTCTACAGTCCATCCTTAATGCAGCAGCTAGGGTCATCTATCTGGCTAATCGCTACTCGGATGCCTCTGCTCTGTGCCAGTCATTGCACTGGCTGCCCATATATCACAGGATCCAATTCAAACTGCTTGTTCTCACCCACAAAGCTCTCCACAGTACAGCACCCCCTACATCTCCACCCTCCTCTCTGTCTGTCTCTGTCTCACCCCACCCGGTCTCTACGCTCTGAAAACGACTTTCGACTAACATCAACACTAATCCGAACCTCCCACTCCCAGATCCAAGACTTCTTCCGAGCTGCACCAATCCTCTGGAACGCTCTACTGTTAGGGCCAGGTGGACGGGCAGACCCAGGAGGCGGATCCACTGGGCCGAACTCCTTGATGAAGGCAAGGGGTCCGGTAGCCGGAGCACTACGGGTAGCAGGACAGTCCGTATACAAGAGTAGAATAGAGAAGTCCCTGGGACCACGGAGTCACTGATGGTAGTCCGGGTGACGGAGCTCAGGTTCGGAGGCCGAGATGTTGTCAGGCGGAGTCCGGAACCGATGGAGCGAGAGGACGGGTCACCTCAGGGATCAGAGATGGTACGGACTGACAGGATGGCAGATAGTCAGCGTTCTGGGTTCGGGAATCGGCAGGACCGGATGGCGAGGCAGGAGCGGCTCTAGAAGAGAGATAGGTAAGTATGGCACAGAGACACAAGGAGACCTGACTCCTAGCTTGGGAAACACGAAGAACAGGCCCCGCCCACTTGGACACTAAACCCCTTTATACCCTGTACCTGTGTGCTCAATTTCCTGTCAGTGGACGCTGGCCCTTTAAGAAAGGGTCAATGACCGCGCGCGCGCCCTAATGCGCATGCGCGAGGCCCGGGTGCCAGAAGCCAGGGCAGGGAGCGGTGAGCAGGAAGCAGGAGAGCCGGGCTGGGGCTGAGCAGCCGACGGGCGCCGGGAGCGGGGACCGGACCGCCTGGAGACCGCAGGCAATGGAGGCTGGGGACCGGGGAGAGAAGCAGGGAAGCCGGGGAGCGTGGCAGGTGAGCCGGGGAGCAGAGCAGGGGAGCCGGAGAGCGTGACATCTACCCCAAGAAGTTATAATGAATCATAACTTACTCTGCTTCAGACGCTCCCTAAAAACGCATCTTTTTAGGGCGGCCTACCACACTCCCTAATCTAATCCAATTCACACAGTGCCTCTACAACTTCTCACAACATAACCTCACGTCAAACTCCATGCCACCCAAATGCATCTCAAGATTCAGGCCCACTGGTCCAGGAAGCCATTATCTATCCCCCATTTCCTTGAAATTGCTGGATTGTCATTGTAAATAAGCACTTGTACCTTGCCCCCCCCACCCCACCCATATCTCATTGTAGATTGTAAGCTCTCACGAGCAGGGTTGTCTTTTTTTTCCCCTCTAAATATTGGATTTTCTATTACTGTTATTACTGTTACTTTTTTGTATATGATCCTCCTGAATTGTAAAGCGCTGCGGAATATGTTGGCGCTATAGAAATAAAGATTATTATTATTATTATTAATATTATTAATACAGCTCACATAGTACTCCATGTATTACTGTATAATGCACTCCCCATAGTCATTCATGTATTATAATGCAGCCCTCAAAGTCCTCTGTATATTATACTGAACCCCATTGTCCTACATATACTGCACCCCATAGCCATCTATGTAAAATTCACCCCATAGTACTCCATATATTATACTGCACCACATAGTTCTCCATGTATTATACTGCACCCCAAAGTACTACATACAGTTAGGTCCAGAAATCTTTGGCCAGTGACACAATTTTGGCGAGTTGGGCTCTGCATGCCACCACATTGGATTTGAAATGAAACCTCTACAACAGAATTCAAGTGCAGATTGTAACGTTTAATTTGAAGGTTTGAACAAAAATATCTGATAGAAATTGTAGGAATTGTACACATTTCTTTACAAACACTCCACATTTTAGGAGGTCAAAAGTAATTGGACAAATAAACCAAACCCAAACAAAATATTTTTAATTTCAATATTTTGTTGCCAATCCTTTGGAGGCAATCACTGCCTTAAGTCTGGAACCCATGGACATCACCAAACGCTGGGTTTCCTGCTTCTTAATGCTTTGCCAGGCCTTTACAGCCGCAGCCTTCAGGTCTTGCTTGTTTGTGGGTCTTTCCGTCTTAAGTCTGGATTTGAGCAAGTGAAATGCATGCTCAATTGGGTTAAGATCTGGTGATTGACTTGGCCATTGCAGAATGTTCCACTTTTTTGCACTCATGAACTCCTGGGTAGCTTTGGCTGTATGTTTGGGGTCATTGTCCATCTGTACTATGAAGCGCCGTCCGATCAACTTTGCGGCATTTGGCTGAATCTGGGCTGAAAGTATATCCTGGTACACTTCAGAATTCATCCGGCTACTCTTGTCTGCTGTTATGTCATCAATAAACACAAGTGACCACGTGATCACGTTGCCTCCACCATGTTTTACAGAGGATGTGGTGTGCCTTGGATCATGTGCCGTTCCCTTTCTTCTCCAAACTTTTTTCTTCCCATCATTCTGGTACAGGTTGATCTTTGTCTCATCTGTCCATAGAATACTTTTCCAGAACTGAGCTGGCTTCATGAGGTGTTTTTCAGCAAATTTAACTCTGGCCTGTCTATTTTTGGAATTGATGAATGGTTTCCATCTAGATGTGAACCCTTTGTATTTACTTTCATGGAGTCTTCTCTTTACTGTTGACTTAGAGACAGATACACCTACTTCACTGAGAGTGTTCTGGACTTCAGTTGATGTTGTGAACGGGTTCTTTTTCACCAAAGAAAGTATGCGGCGATCATCCACCACTGTTGTCATCCGTGGACGCCCAGGCCTTTTTGAGTTCCCAAGCTTACCAGTCAATTCCTTTTTTCTCAGAATGTACCCGACTGTTGATTTTGCTACTCCAAGCATGTCTGCTATCTCTCTGATGGATTTTTTCTTTTTTTTTCAGCCTCAGGATGTTCTGCTTCACCTCAATTGAGAGTTCCTTAGACCGCATGTTGTCTGGTCACAGCAACAGCTTCCAAATGCAAAACCACACACCTGTAATCAACCCCAGACCTTTTAACTACTTCACTGATTACAGGTTAACGAGGGAGACGCCTCCAGAGTTAATTGCAGCCCTTAGAGTCCCTTGTCCAATTACTTTTGGTCCCTTGAAAAAGAGGAGGCTATGCATTACAGAGCTATGATTCCTAAACCCTTTCTCCGATTTGGATGTGAAAACTCTCATATTGCAGCTGGGAGTGTGCACTTTCAGCCCATATTATATATATAATTGTATTTCTGAACATGTTTTTGTAAACAGCTAAAATAACAAAACTTGTGTCACTGTCCAAATATTTCTGGACCTAACTGTATATTATACTGCACCCCACAGTCCTGCGTATATTATACTGCACCCCATAGTTTTCCATATATTATAATGCACCCCCATAGTCCTATATGTATTATAATGCAGTCACCATAGTCCTTCATACACTGTGTGCAGAATTATTAGGCAAGTTGTATTTCAGAGGATTTTTTTCTATTATTGATCAACAACTATGTTCTCAATCACCCAAAAGACTCATAAATATCAAAGCTTAATATTTTTGGCAGTTGGAGTGGGGTTTTTTAGATTTGGCTATCTTAGGCTAGATTTGGCTATCTTAGGTCCACGCAGCGGAAAATGCACGGATTTTGCCGCGGATTTCTCGCAGAAAAGCCGCGGATTTCACGAAAATCTGCAGCACCGTCACTTCCCAGCCATTTCTATGGCATTTTGGAAATGCTGTGTCCATGCTGTGGATTTTTCCGCAGCGGATTTCGTGCGGATTTTGGTCCGGAAAAATCTGCAACATGTCAATTATTGTTGCGGATTTTCATCCGGATTTTGGCTTTAAAATTGGGAAAAAAAAATCCGCATCAAATCCGCGGCAATTACGCGGTAAATCCACGGCAAATCCGCACCTTTGAAAAGGTGCGGATTTTGCGGGAAAGCTGCGGATTTTGATGCAGAAAAATCCGCAGCTACATTCTCTCGTGGACACATAGCCTTAGGAGGATATCTGTCTGTGCGGGTAACTATTACTGTGCAGAATTATTAGGCAACTTAATAAAAACCAAATCTATTCCCATCTCACTTGTTTATTTTCACCAGGTAAACCAATATAACTGCACAAAATTTAGAAATAAACATTTCTGACATGCAAAAAAAACCACAAAAAATTAGTGACCAATATAGCCCCCTTTCTTTATGATGACACTTAACAGCCGACTATCCATAGATTCTGTCATTGCTTGATCTGTTTACACTCAGCATTGCGTGCAGCAGCCGCCACAGCCTCCAGACACCACAGCCTCCAGACACCACAGCCTCCAGTCACCACAGCCTCCAGCCACCACAGCCTCCAGACACTGCTCCCAGAGGTGGACTGTTTTCTTTCCCTGTAGATCTCACATTTTATGAGGGACCACAGATTCTCTATGGGGTTCAGATCAGGTGAACAAGGGGGCCATGTCATTATTTTTTCATCTTTTAGACCTTTACTGGCCACCCACGCTGTGGAGTAGTTGGATGCATGTGATGGAGCATTGTCCTGCATGAAAATCATGTTTTTCTTGAACGATACTGATTTCTTCCTGTACCACTGCTTGAAGAAGTTGTCTTCCAGAAACTGGCAGTAGGTCTGGGAGTTGAGCTTCACTCCATTCTCAACCCGAAAAGGTCACACAAGTTGATCTTTGATGATCCCAGCCCATACCAGTACCCACCTCCACCTTGCTGGTGTCTGAGTCGGAGCGGAGCTCTCTGCCCTTTACTGATCCAGCCTCTGGCCCATCCATCTGCCCATCAAGAGTCACTCTCATTTCATCAGTCCATAAAACCTTTGAAAAATCAGTCTTAAGATATTTCTTGGCCCAGCCTTGACGTTTTATCTTATGTTTCTTGGTCAGAGGTGGTGGTTTATCAGCCTTCCTTACCTTGGCCATGTCCCTGAGTATGGCACACCTTGTGCTTTTTGATACTCCAGTAACGTTGCAGCTGTGAAATATGGCCAAACTGGTGGCAAATGGCATCTTGATTTTCCTCAATTCATGGGCAGTTATTTTGTGCATTTTTGTCCCGGAACGCTTCTTGCGACCCTGTTGGCTATTTGACATGAAACGCTTGATTGTTAGGTGATCACGCTTCAAAGGTTTGGCAATTTCAAGACTGCTGCATCCCTCTGCAAGACATCTCACAATTTTAGACTTTTCAGAGCCCGTCAAATCTCTCTTCTGACCCATTTTGTCAAAGGAAAGGAAGTTGCCTAATAATTAAGCACACCTTATATAGGGTGTTGATGTCATTACACCGCACCCCTCCTCATTACAGAGATGCACATCACCTGATTTACTTAATTGGCAGTTGGCTTTCACTATACAGCTTGGAGTAGGACAACATGTAGAAAAAGTATCATGTGATCAAAATACTAATTTGCCTAATAATTCTGCACACAGTGTATTGTATTATTCACCCCATAGTCCTTAATGTATTCTAATGCAGCCCTATTGTCCATGTATAAGGTAACGCCATTAGTCCTCATATAATGCAGCCCCCATAATCCTATATGTATTATAACGCATCCCCATAGTCCTTCATATTGTATTATGCAGCCCTATAATCCTCCATATACAGTGCCTACAAGTAGTATTCAACCCCCTGCAGATTTAGCAGGTTTACACATTCGGAATTAACTTGGCATTGTGACATTTGGACTGTAGATCAGCCTGGAAGTGTGAAATGCACTGCAGCAAAAAAGAATGTTATTTCTTTTTTTATTTTTTTTTTAAATTGTGAAAAGTTTATTCAGAGGGTCATTTATTATTCAACCCCTCAAACCACCAGAACTGTTTGGTTCCCCTAAAGTATTAAGAAGTATTTCAGGCACAAAGAACAATGAGCTTCACATGTTTGGATTAATTATCTCTTTTTCCAGCCTTTTCTGACTAATTAAGACCCTCCCCAAACTTGTGAACAGCACTCATACATAGTCAACATGGGAAAGACAAAGGAGCATTCCAAGGCCATCAGAGACAAGATCGTGGAGGGTCACAAGGCTGGCAAGGGGTACTAAACCCTTTCCAAGGAGTTGGGCCTACCTGTCTCCACTGTTGGGAGCATCATCCGGAAGTGGAAGGCTTATGGAACTACTGTTAGCCTTCCACGGCCTGGACAGCCTTTGAAAGTTTCCACCCGTGCCGAGGCCAGGCTTGTCCGAAGAGTCAAGGCTAACCCAAGGACAACAAGGAAGGAGCTCCGGGAAGATCTCATGGCAGTGGGGACATTGGTTTCAGTCAATACCATAAGTAACGTACTCCACCGCAATGGTCTCCATTCCAGACGAGCCCGTAAGGTACCTTTACTTTCAAAGCGTCATGTCAAGGCTCGTCTACAGTTTGCTCATGATCACTTGGAGGACTCTGAGACAGACTGGTTCAAGGTTCTCTGGTCTGATGAGACCAAGATCGAGATCTTTGGTGCCAACCACATACGTGACGTTTGGAGACTGGATGGCACTGCATACGACCCCAAGAATACCATCCCTACAGTCAAGCATGGTGATGGCAGCATCATGCTGTGGGGCTGTTTCTCAGCCAAGGGGCCTGGCCATCTGGTCCGCATCCATGGGAAGATGGATAGCACGGCCTACCTGGAGATTTTGGCCAAGAACCTCCGCTCCTCCATCAAGGATCTTAAGATGGGTCGTCATTTCATCTTCCAACAAGACAATGACCCAAAGCTCACAGCCATGAAAACCAAGGCCTGGTTCAAGAGGGAAAAATCAAGGTGTTGCAGTGGCCTAGTCAGTCTCCTGACCTTAACCCAATTGAAAACTTGTGGAAGGAGCTCAAGATTAAAGTCCACATGAGACACCCAAAGAACCTAGATAACTTGGAGAAGATCTGCATGGAGGAGTGGGCCAAGATAACTCCAGAGACCTGTGCTGGCCTGATCAGGTCTTATAAAAGACGATTATTAGCTGTAATTGCAAACAAGGGTTATTCCACAAAATATTAAACCTAGGGGTTGAATAATAATTGACCCACACTTTTATGTTGAAAATTTATTAAAATTTAACTGAGCAACATAACTTGTTGGTTTGTAGGATTTATGCATCTGTTAATAAATCCTGCTCTTGTTTGAGGTTTGCAGGCTCTAACTTATTTGCATCTTATCAAACCTGCTAAATCTGCAGGGGGTTGAATACTACTTGTAGGCACTGTATAATGCACCCCTAAAGTCCATGTATAAGGTAACCCATTAGTCCTCCTTATAATGCAACCCCCTAAGTCCTATATGTATTAAAATGCACCCCATAGTTCTTCATATTGGATTATGCAGCTCCATAGTCCTCCATGTATAATGCACCCCTATATTCCATGTAAAAGGGATCCTTCATATAGTATTATGCACCCCTTATATTCCTCCATATAGTATTATGCTCCCCTTATATTCCTTCATATAGTTTAGTACACGCCTTATATTCCTCCATATAGTAGTATGCACCCCTTATATTCTGCCATATACTAGTATGCAGCCCCCATATAGTGCACCACCATATTGTGTGCCCCAATATAATATTGTGCGCCAACATATAGTTATATGTGTCACGCTCCCCGGTGCCCGTGCCATGCTCCCCGGTGCCCGTGCCACGCTCCCCGGTTCCCCTGCCACGCTCCCCGGCTCCCCTGCCACGCTCCCCGGCTCCTCTGCCACGCTCCCCGGCTCCTCTGCCACGCTCCCCCGCTCCCGGACCTCGCTTCCCCACTCCCGTGCCACGCTCCCCGGTCCCCTGCTCCTCAGCCTCCATGCTCCCTCACCTGCGTCCTCCAGGCAACCCGGTCCCCGGTCCCGGCGCCCGTCTGCTGTCCTGAGCCGGCCCGGCACTCCTGCCTCCTGTACACCGCATCCTGCTCTGGCTTCTGGCACCCGGGCCTCGCGCATGCGCATTAGGGCGTGCGCGCGGTCATTGACCTTTTCTTAAAGGGCCAGCGTCCTCCAACAGGATATTGAAGATGCAGGTACAGGGTATATAGGGGGTTCCTTTCCAAGTGGGCGGGGCCTGTTCTTCGTGTTTGCTAAGCTAGGAGTCAGGTCTCCCTGTGCCATTGTCTCGTACTCACCTATCTCTCTTGTAGAGCCGCTCCTGTCCCGCCAACCGGTCCTGACGGTTCCAGAACCCCGAACGGACTGTCCGCCATCTTCTCAGTCCCTACCGTCTCCGATTCCTGGATCTGTGCGGTGACCGATCTCCCCGTTCCGCTGGTTGTGGACCCTGCCTGACATCATCTCGGCCTCCGAACCTGCGCTCCGTCACCCGGACTACCTTCAGAGACTCCGTGATCCCAGGGACTTCTACACCCACTCCTCTGAACGGACTGTCCTGCTACCCGTAGTGCTTCGGCTACCGGGCACCTTGCCCTCGGTTGGGTGCTCAGTCCAGTGGATACACCTCCTGGGCCTACCCGTCATCCTGGTCCTAACAATATGCAGCCCCATATACTATTTTGCAACCCCAATAAATGCTTCCCCATAGTCCTCTGGAATTCCTGATTAAATACACAAATATACTCACTTCTCCTCATTCAGCCACTGCCCCAGTCTCCTCAGCGTGTGTCCACTGTTATGCCACTCTGACATTTTAGCACATCAGTGCGCAGTAGTGACGTCACTGCTAGAGATGAGCGATGTTCGAGGTTCGCCAATTTCATGTTCGAGTGATTTTTGCTAAAAGCTCGACAGTTCGAGTTACGTTCGAGAACAGTTCGATCACCAAAAAGCCTAGCTAGTTACTAGCTGGCTTTTCACTGTAATAGTGTGAGTCACTCTGTGATTCACACTATTATCAAATTTCAGCTTATAGTGTGCGGGGGGGACGGGGTTTAGATCTGTGCTACTGCAAAGTGCTGAGAGAATGCCGATCACTATTTATTAATTTTTTTTTCCCCTAACCGCGCGTGCAGTGGAGCGTTCCAAGCTGTCAGCAAATCACAGACACAAACACAGCTAAGTTGATTTTTGCCAGACAAGCAAGGGCATGTGTCATAGGCTGTGCATGTCACATGTCCTTAACCTATAAGATACGGCCATTTTCCCCTTCGCCGCTATTATCTGTCTTCTGCGTGTGGGTGACAGTCACCGCTCACGCTGCTGCTGCTGCTGCTGTGTGCGCTATAGAGATACAGTGCAATCTACACAGCGCTTTAGGGATTAGGGACTGCTGGTTATTTCAGCCCTTTTCAGGGCTGATTTACAGGCATTCATAGCCATAGCTGCTAAGCATGTCCGTGCAAATGCGGTGTAGGGATTTAGATAACAGCGTCTGGCTACCTCAGCTCAGGCAATTCCTTACTGCATTTTTTCATTAGCAGGGATAGAAAGTGAGGCTTCCTTTGCTGTCCTGCTCCCCAGAGCACCCGTGCATTCTACCCACATGCACATTTTTGCCACGCTATTTTATTTGCCCAAGGAGCTGACACTTTTTGTGCCATCCTAAAAGTGTCTGGAATACTACCTTAGTGTTCCTTTGCTGTCTTGCTACCTACAGCACCCGTGCATTATACCCACCTGCCCATTTTTGCCATGCTATTTTATTTGCCCTAAGAGCTGACACTTTTTGTGACATCCTAAAAGTGTCTGAGATAGTACCTTAGGGCGGCTTTGCACACTACGACATCGCAGGTGCGATGTCGGTGGGGTCAAATTGAAAGTGACGCACATCCGGCATCGCATGCGACATCGTAGTGTGTAAAGCCTAGATGATACGATTAACGAGCGCAAAATCGTCGTAATCGTATCATCGGTGCAGCGTCGGCGTAATCCATAATTACACTGACGCGACGGTCCGATGTTGTTCCTCGTTCCTGCGGCAGCACACATCACTGTGTGAAGCCGCAGGAGCGAGGAACATCTCCTACCGGTGTCACCGCGGCTTCCGTAGGATATGCGGAAGGAAGGAGGTGGGCAGGATGTTCACATCCTGCTCATCTCCGCCCCTCCGCCGCTATTGGCCGCCTGCCGTGTGACGTCGCTATGACGCCGCACGACCCGCCCCCTTAGGAAGGAGGCGGGTCGCCGGCCAGAGCGACGGTCGCAGGGCAGGTGAGTGCGCGTGAAGCTGGCGTAGCGATAATTTTTGCTACGCCAGCTATCACACGATATCGTACCTGCGACGGGGGCGGGGACTATCGCGTGCGACATCGCAGCATCGGCTTGCGATGTCGCAACGTGCAAAGCCCGCCTTAGTGTTCCTTTGCTGTCCTGCTACCCACAGCACCCGTGCATTATACCCACCTGCCCATTTTTGCCATGCTATTTTATTTGACCAAAGAGCTGACACTTTTTGTGCCATCCTAAAAGTGTCTGGAATACTACGTTAGTGTCCCTTTGCTGTCCTGCTACCCACAGCACCCGGGCATTCTACCCAACTGCCCATTTTTCCCACACAATTCTATTTGCAAACTGTGCTGCCACTGTTAGGGGCATATTAAAATTGTCTGGGATAGTCAGTGTTGGTTCTTCAGCTGTCAATAAAGCTAGACCACCGCTGCAATCTACAGCACCTCTCCATTTTTGCTACCACATTTTAAGTGTCCAATCTTTTCGCTAACAAAATGAGTGGCAAAAGGACAGATGCTGGTGGAAAGGGGAACAGGCGTGTTGGAAAAGGAAAAAAAGTTTGTGTCCGTGGGGTAGGTGGGAAAGCTATATTAACATCTGCTGAAGAAATGCCATCTTCCAGCAAAAGTAAGATGTCTACTACTTTCCGTGGACAATCCGATGTGCTTCCTTTTTTACGGAACCGAACAACTGTAACAAAGGTAGATGATGCACAAAAAAAAACAAGCTTGAATGGATCTCAAGTGCTCCAACAAGTGGCCTCTCCTCCACCTCAACTTCAACATCCAAAAAACAACAGTCCTCTGAGTTGTCATCCCAATCGCACTTGCTTTCTCCCAGCTCTCAAGTCTCCACCCGCCCTGAAGAGTATGGTGTAACAGAGATGGCTGAGTCTGCAGAGCTGTTCAGTCACACTATAGCCTCTGGGAATCAGAGGTCTGTTGCCAAGCTACAGTGAGTACAGACCAGGAAATGGTCTGCAGTGATGCCCAGAAGCTTTGTGAGTCTGATTCAGGCCTTGATGACCAAGTTTCTGAGCATAATGTAGACCCTCATTCCCAAACTGTAACACCTGTTGGTAGAGACAATGAGGAACATACTGATGACGATGAGACGCAGATACCAGATTGGGATGACAACTTAACTTGATAATGAAGTTCTAGATCCCACTTACTGTCAACCCACAGTCAGGCACTCGAGGAGGACACCAGAGGCGGTGGAGGAGGATGCAACTGATGACGAAGTTACCTTGCGCCTTCCTGGACAGAGTCGGAGAACTGGAAGCACGTCAACAACTGCATCCTCAGCCACAACTCTGCCTCTGAGCACAAGTCGGGGTGGCTCTGCAGGTCGCATGGCCTCTAAGCCTTGCCTAGCCGGGTCCTTTTTTGACCTTGCAAAGGATCTCCCAAATCATGTGATCTGTAAAATTTGTCACCAATCTATAAGTAAAGGCCAAAACCTCACCAGTTTGACAACTTCTTCCATGAATCGTCACATGAATAACAAGCATAAGTCCCAGTGGGAAGCTCACCGTGCTGCAATGCGGCCTAGCGGAGCGAGCCAACCACCGCCTGCCCCTTCAAATTCCTCCGCGCGCCCTTCATCTTCTATGACTGTGGGGACAGCTGTCACACATGTTTTTCCACGCAGATCTTCCACCTCTTTAACCGCAACAGCCAGTTTGCTTGGCAGGTTGTCAGTTGGTTTGGAAGGGGAAACAAGTGCTGGTGTAGAGCTCTCTCAGACATCGAGAGCATCAACTTTGGATGAAGGCAACATCATGTCTCCGCCTGCACTTTCCTCACAGATCTGCAGTTTTCCAGGGACACCCTACTCACCACCGTCTCCACACAGCAGCCAGATCTCGGTCCCTCAGATGTGGACAAATAAAAGGCCATTTCCTCCGAGCCATGACAAAGCTAAGAGGTTGACTTTCACCCTCTGTAAGCTCTTGGCTACCGAAATGCTGCCTTTCCACCTGGTGGACACAGAGGATTTTCAAGACCTTATATCAGTCGCAGTGCCACAGTGCCAGATGCCCAGTCGCCACTACTTCTCCAAGAAAGGTATGCCTGCGCTACACCAGCATGTCGCACACAACATCGCCGCTTCCTTGAGAAACTCTGTGTGTGACAGGGTGCATTTCCCCACCGATACTTGGACCAGTAAGCATGGACATGGGCGTTACATGTCGCTGACTGGGCACTGGGTAACTATGGTGAGAGATGGTGAGGGGTCTGCTGAACAAGTCTTGCCGTCCCCACGACTTGTGCGTCAATCCTCTGTATGTCGAAGTTCCTCCACTGCTTCTGCCTCCTCAACCTCATCTGGGTCCTCCACCTCCGCCCAAAGCCTGTGTGGTCAGGCCACCCGCGTTGTAACTGTGCACAAGGAATCCCACACACCTCCTTACTATGCTGGCAGTAGAGCTCAACGGCATCAGGCGGTCTTTACGTTGAAATGTCTGGGAAATAAGAGTCACACAGCTGAGGAGTTGTGGTCAGCTCTGCACTCAGAGTTTCGTAAATGGTTGTCTCCACTCAACCTGCAGCCAGGTAAGGCCGTGTGCGACAATGCTGCAAACCTGGGTGCGGCCCCTCGCCGGGGCAAGGTGACACACGTGCCTTGTATGGCTCACATTTTGAACCTTGTTGTCCAGCAATTTTTCACCCACTATCCCGACCTAGATGGGCTTCTGCACAGGGCACGGTCACTCTCTGCTCACTTCCGCCGTTCAACCGCCGCAGCTGACCGACTTGCATCGCTGCAGAGGTCTTTCGGCCTGCTGGTTCATCGCCTGAAATGCGATGTGACGACACGCTGGAATTCGACTCTCCACATGTTACAGCGACTGTGGCAGCACCGCCGAGCCCTGGTGCAATACGTTATGACGTATAGCCTGGGCCAACGAGATGCAGAGGTGGGGCAGATCACGCTGATGGAGTGGTCTCAGATCAAGGACCTATGCACCCTTCTGCACAGCTTCGACATGGCGACAAATATGTTTAGCGCTGACAATGCCATTATTAGCATGACAACGGAAGGGTTAACAAGATCTACAAGGACCAGACGTTCATCATCACCAAGGCGGCAGGCATGGGACAGTGGGGGAGAGGGATTAACAAGGGCGCATGGTAGCAGCCAAACTGTTTAGGAAGGGGCAGGAGCCCATGAAGAAATGGAGGACGAACTGTCGATGGGCATGGAAGACTCAGCTGATGAGGGAGACCTTGGTCAAATTTCGGTTGTTCGAGGTTGGGAGGATATGTCAGAGGAAGGCAGCATGGTTATCACCTCGCCGCCACCAACACAGCAAGGACTTGGTCCGCAGGGATGCGCAAGACACATGAGTGCCTTCTTGCTGCACTACCTTCAACATGACCCTCGGATTGTCAGAATTAGAAGTAATGATGACTACTGGCTTGCCACACTCTTAGATCCCCGGTACAAGTCCAAGTTTTGCAAAATAATTCCAGCCATAGAAAGGGACGCACGTATGCAGGAGTATCAGCAGAAGCTGTTACTCGATCTTAGCTCGGCTTTTCCACCAAACAACCGTGCAGGTGCAGGGAGTGAATCTCCCAGTTGTAACTTGACAAACAGGGGACTGTCTCGTCATCAACAGTCAAACCGTACCAGCAGCACCGTATCTGGTGGTAACAGCAGTTTTATTGAATCGTTTCATAATTTTTTAGACCCTCCTTTGCAAGGCCACCAGAGACAAGAAGTCTGACACATAGTCAACGGCTGGAGAGGATGATACAGGAGTATCTCCAAATGAACATCGATGCCATGACTTTGCAAATGGAGCCTTGCTCATTTTGGGCTTCAAATCTTGAAAAATGGCCAGAGCTATCCACTTACGCCTTGGAGATCTTGTCATGTCCCGCGGCCAGCGTTGTCTCTGAATGTGTCTTCAGTGCTGCTGGGTGTGTGCTGACAGATAAGCGCACGCGTCTGTCCAGTGACAATGTGGACAGACTAACGTTCATCAAGATGAACAAGTCATGGATCAGCAAGGACTTTGCTACCCCGGTGTCATCCTGGGGAGAGTAAAGGCTTGTGGATTTGGATTGTGCTTGATGCAAGTCAACATGTGAAGTTTACAACTAGGGCACAAGTGATGCCACTGAAGTGGTGTGTGTGGGGCCCAATTTTTGGAAAAAAGGGAGACTCCGCTTGGAGTCCCCTTGCTGTGTTTTTAAAAATGATCCAAGATGAACAAGTCATAGTTCAGCAAGGACTTTGCTACCTACCCAGGTGTCATCCTGAAGACAGTTAAGGCTGGCGTATTTTTGAATGTGCTTGATGCAAATCAACAGGTCAAGTTTGCAACTGGGGCACAAGTGATGCCACTGAAGGGGTGTGTGTGGCCCAATTTTTGGAAAAAAGGGAGACTCTGCTTAGAGTCCCTTTGCTGTGTTTTACATGATTTTAGAAGGGCGTGCCATGCCTATATCTGTGTCTCCTCCTCTTTTTCCTCGTCCAGCTGTTTCGTTTTCGCATGAGTATATGTCCTTGTCACTTTCCCATGTGTTTGTGGTATGTTGTGAGTTGTTTGTCACCTTTTGGACACCTTTGAAGGTGTTTTCTATGTGTTTTTAGGTGTTTGCCTCCCATTGTTTTCAATGGGGTTCGAGAGGTTCGTCAAACGGTTCGTCGAACGGCACCTCGAACGGAGCCTTCAGAGGCTCGCTCATCTCTAGTAACCGCAGTCCTCCATGCTGAAACATCAGTGTCTCACAGACACATAGTAGTAGAATGATTAGAAATAGAGTGTTCTGCTCCTCCTCGCATTGTTCCTTTCAATTGTATTGGCATCTGTGATGGTGATGCCGATATAAATGAAAGTACGATCGTCGTCAGGAGGTCCACGGGGCCACAGTGACTCACGGGCCCAATCTAGACAGCTCACTAGTGAATCATCTAGAATAGAGTGGCAAAAATGAGGTGCTCAAAATATCCACTCTGATCTAGACGGCTCACTGCTGAATCACCTAAAACAGAGTGGCTAAAATGAGGTCCTCAAAAAATCCACTCTGATATAGACGGCTCACTACTGAAGCAGCTAGAACGGAGTGGCTTTTTTGAGGTCCTCAAAAAATCCACTACGACACAATGTGGATATTATGAGGACTTTCAGCTGCGCACTGTTACGCTTTTTGCTTTGAGGCTCCTCCCACTCTTCGAAAAAATCCATTGCAGTCACCTCAGTACCAAATGTACATAATGTAGTGGCTAAAATGAGGTCCTCAAAAAATCCACTCTGATATAGACGGCTCACTACTGAAGCAGCTAGAACGGAGTGGCTTTTTTGAGGTCCTCAAAAAATCCACTACGACACAATGTGGATATTATGAGGACTTTCAGCTGCGCTCTGTTACGCTTTTTGCTTTGAGGCTCCTCCCACTCTTCGAAAAAATCCATTGCAGTCACCTCAGTACCAAATGTACATAATGTAGTGGCTAAAATGAGGTCCTCAAAAAATCCACTCTGATATAGACGGCTCACTACTGAAGCAGCTAGAACGGAGTGGCTTTTTTGAGGTCCTCAAAAAATCCACTACGACACAATGTGGATATTATGAGGACTTTCAGCTGCGCTCTGTTACGGTTTTTGCTTTGAGGCTCCTCCCACTCTTCGAAAAAATCCATTGCAGTCACCTCAGTACCAAATGTACCTAATGTAGTGGCTAAAATGAGGTCCTCAAAAAATCCACTCTGATATAGACGGCTCACTACTGAAGCAGCTAGAACGGAGTGGCTTTTTTGAGGTCCTCAAAAAATCCACTACGACACAATGTGGATATTATGAGGACTTTCAGCTGCGCTCTGTTACGCTTTTTGCTTTGAGGCTCCTCCCACTCTTCGAAAAAATCCATTGCAGTCACCTCAGTACCAAATGTACATAATGTAGTGGCTAAAATGAGGTCCTCAAAAAATCCACTCTGATATAGACGGCTCACTACTGAAGCAGCTAGAACGGAGTGGCTTTTTTGAGGTCCTCAAAAAATCCACTACGACACAAGGTGGATATTATGAGGACTTTCAGCTGCGCTCTGTTACGCTTTTTGCTTTGAGGCTCCTCCCACTCTTCGAAAAAATCCATTGCAGTCACCTCAGTACCAAATGTACATAATGTAGTGGCTAAAATGAGGTCCTCAAAAAATCCACTCTGATATAGACGGCTCACTACTGAAGCAGCTAGAACGGAGTGGCTTTTTGAGGTCCTCAAAAAATCCACTACGACACAATGTGGATATTATGAGGACTTTCAGCTGCGCACTGTTACGCTTTTTGCTTTGAGGCTCCTCCCACTCTTCGAAAAAATCCATTGCAGTCAACTCAGTACCAAATGTACATAATGTAGTGGCTAAAATGAGGTCCTCAAAAAATCCACTCTGATATAGACGGCTCACTACTGAAGCAGCTAGAACGGAGTGGCTTTTTTGAGGTCCTCAAAAAATCCACTACGACACAATGTGGATATTATGAGGACTTTCAGCTGCGCACTGTTACGCTTTTTGCTTTGAGGCTCCTCCCACTCTTCGAAAAAATCCATTGCAGTCACCTCAGTACCAAATGTACATAATGTAGTGGCTAAAATGAGGTCCTCAAAAAATCCACTCTGATATAGACGGCTCACTACTGAAGCAGCTAGAACGGAGTGGCTTTTTGAGGTCCTCAAAAAATCCACTACGACACAATGTGGATATTATGAGGACTTTCAGCTGCGCACTGTTACGCTTTTTGCTTTGAGGCTCCTCCCACTCTTCGAAAAAATCCATTGCAGTCACCTCAGTACCAAATGTACATAATGTAGTGGCTAAAATGAGGTCCTCAAAAAATCCACTACGACACAATGTGTGAAATTATAAGCACTTTTTCGGTTGCGCTCTGTTACGTTTTTCGCCGTGAGGCTCCTCCCACTCTTCAAAAAACTGAATTTCAGTCACTTCAGTACCAAATGTACATAATGAAGGCTACAGGGAGAGCCTCAAAAAATCCACTCTGATCCAATATGGTAAGTTATGAAGATTGTCAGCTGCGCGGTTCTGTTTTTCCTTGTGAGGCTCCGCCCACTCTTTTAATGTCAGTCCTGCGGCCACGACTTGTGGAAATACGGTAAAATTAAAATTCCAGCAAAACTGAACAATCAGCGCTGTGTGGAATTATTTATATTGTAAAAAATAATAATAAAATGTAAGTTATAATAATAATGAAAATAAAAATGTGCCCTTTGGAAAAAAATAATAAATATAACAGTGTGAGCATCTAATAAATAAAAACATGAAATCATTCCAATTATAAATCTGATTCCAGCCCCTGCTGGAGAAACTGAACTGTGCTGTATGGAGAAAAGATCACAGAGATCATCAAAAAATCAACTCTGATCTAGCCACCTCACTGGTGAAGCAGCTAGAATGGAGTGGATAAAATGAGGTGACCAAAAACATGTGACTGCAGCGAGGCCTCAAGAAATCAACTCTGATCTAGTCACTTCAGCACTGAACCGGCTAGATCAGAGTGGAAAAAATGAGGACCACAAAAAACCCACTCTGATCTAATACAAGTAAAATATATCTTTGTACCGTGTTAGCCAGTAGAGATAAATCTAGACACTTCAGCAGTGAGCCGGCTAGATCAGAGTGGAAAAAATGAGGCCTCAAAAAATCAACTCTGATATAGCCGGCTCACTGCTGAAGCAGCTAGATCAGAGTTGATTTTTTGAGGACCACAAAAAATCAACTCTGATCTAGACGCAACCTAGTGTATAAGGGTGTAGTGTACTGCACGTGGGTTGGGTGACTGTAGGGTAGTGTATAAGGGTGTAGTGGGCAAGGTGTACTTTGTATATGGGCTGGGTGTTTACACATGGTTGCCGTAGCCCCGCCCCACAGTGTACGGTGGCCGGGTGGGTCCGGCCTGCTCCCGACGTCAGAGTCCCTGCCCAGCTGCAGCTGTCACACGGTGCCCGAACACCCGGATCCGGCCTGAGGTGCGACCCAGGGACTGGAGGGAGTGGGGTGCAGGGATAGAGAGGGGGGCGGACTGGGAGGAGGACGGGGCACATGCCGGGCATCCCCTGCACAGCACACGGGCCTGGGTACAATAGCTGCCGGCCCCCTCCCCGGATCTCAGCACTGTGCACTGCCATCTCCTGTGTGTACTGACCCTGTATATCTCACACCGCTGTACTGACCCCATATATACCCCACTGCTGTACCTGTATATACTGACCCTGTATATATCACACCGCTGTACTGACCCCATATATACCCCACTGCTGTACCTGTATATACTGACCTTGTATATATCACACCGCTGTACTGACCCCATATATACCCCACTGCTGTACCTGTATATACTGACCCTGTATATCTCACACCGCTGTACTGACCCCATATATACCCCACTGCTGTACCTGTATATACTGACCCTGTATATATCACACCGCTGTACTGACCCCATATATACCCCACTGCTGTACCTGTATATACTGACCCTGTATATATCACACCGCTGTACTGACCCCATATATACCCCACTGCTGTACCTGTATATACTGACCCTGTATATCTCACACCGCTGTACTGACCCCATATATACCCCACTGCTGTACCTGTATATACTGACCCTGTATATCTCACACCGCTGTACTGACCCCATATATACCCCACTGCTGTACCTGTATATACTGACCCTGTATATATCACACCGCTGTACTGACCCCATATATACCCCACTGCTGTACCTGTATATACTGACCCTGTATATATCACACCGCTGTACTGACCCCATATATACCCCACTGCTGTACCTGTATATACTGACCCTGTATATATCACACCGCTGTACTGACCCCATATATACCCCACTGCTGTACCTGTATATACTGACCCTGTATATATCACACCGCTGTACTGACCCCATATATACCCCACTGCTGTACCTGTATATACTGACCCTGTATATATCACACCGCTGTACTGACCCCATATATACCCCACTGCTGTACCTGTATATACTGACCCTGTATATATCACACCGCTGTACTGACCCCATATATACCCCACTGCTGTACCTGTATATACTGACCCTGTATATCTCACACCGCTGTACTGACCCCATATATACCCCACTGCTGTACCTGTATATACTGACCCTGTATATCTCACACCGCTGTACTGACCCCATATATACCCCACTGCTGTACCTGTATATACTGACCCTGTATATCTCACACCGCTGTACTGACCCCATATATACCCCACTGCTGTACCTGTATATACTGACCCTGTATATCTCACACCGCTGTACTGACCCCATATATACCCCACTGCTGTACCTGTATATACTGACCCTGTATATCTCACACCGCTGTACTGACCCCATATATACCCCACTGCTGTACCTGTATATACTGACCCTGTATATATCACACCGCTGTACTGACCCCATATATACCCCACTGCTGTACCTGTATATACTGACCCTGTATATATCACACCGCTGTACTGACCCCATATATACCCCACTGCTGTACCTGTATATACTGACCCTGTATATATCACACCGCTGTACTGACCCCATATATACCCCACTGCTGTACCTGTATATACTGACCCTGTATATATCACACCGCTGTACTGACCCCATATATACCCCACTGCTGTACCTGTATATACTGACCCTGTATATATCACACCGCTGTACTGACCCCATATATACCCCACTGCTGTACCTGTATATACTGACCCTGTATATATCACACCGCTGTACTGACCCCATATATACCCCACTGCTGTACCTGTATATACTGACCCTGTATATCTCACACCGCTGTACTGACCCCATATATACCCCACTGCTGTACCTGTATATACTGACCCTGTATATCTCACACCGCTGTACTGACCCCATATATACCCCACTGCTGTACCTGTATATACTGACCCTGTATATCTCACACCGCTGTACTGACCCCATATATACCCCACTGCTGTACCTGTATATACTGACCCTGTATATCTCACACCGCTGTACTGACCCCATATATACCCCACTGCTGTACCTGTATATACTGACCCTGTATATATCACACCGCTGTACTGACCCCATATATACCCCACTGCTGTACCTGTATATACTGACCCTGTATATATCACACTGTTGTACTGACCCCATATATACCCCACTGCTGTACCTGTATATACTGACCCTGTATATATCACACCGCTGTACTGACCCCATATATACCCCACTGCTGTACCTGTATATACTGACCTTGTATATATCACACCGCTGTACTGACCCCATATATACCCCACTGCTGTACCTGTATATACTGACCCTGTATATATCACACCGCTGTACTGACCCCATATATACCCCACTGCTGTACCTGTATATACTGACCCTGTATATATCACACCGCTGTACTCACCCCATATATACCCCACTGCTGTACCTGTATATACTGACCCTGTATATATCACACCGCTGTACTCACCCCATATATACCCCACTGCTGTACCTGTATATACTGACCCTGTATATCTCACACCGCTGTACTGACCCCATATATACCCCACTGCTGTACCTGTATATACTGACCCTGTATATATCACACCGCTGTACTGACCCCACATATACCCCACTGCTGTACCTGTATATACTGACCCTGTATATATCACACCGCTGTACTGACCCCATATATACCCCACTGCTGTACCTGTATATACTGACCCCATATATAGCACACCGCTGTACTGATCCCATATATACCCCACTGCTGTACCTGTATATACTGACCCCATATATATCACACCGCTGTACTGACCCCATATATACCCCACTGCTGTACCTGTATATACAGACCCCATATATATCACACCGCTGTACTGACCCCATATATACCCCACTGCTGTACCTGTATATATTGACCTCATATATATCACACAGCTGTACTGATCCCATATATACCCTACTGTTGTACCTGTATATACTGACCCCATATATATCACACAGCTGTACTGATCCCATATATACCCTACTGCTGTACCTGTATATACTGACCCCATATATATCACACAGCTGTACTGATCCCATATATACACTCCTATATTTCCTCCTACTGTACCTGTGCTTACCTACCCCACTGCTGTACCTGTATATACTGACTATATATATATATATATATATATATATATATATATATATAAAATAATCACACTACTGTAGTGACCCCATATATACACTTATATATGCTGTACCTGTATATACTGATCCCATATATACACTATATAGCCTCCTACTGTACCTGTGTTTACCAACCCCATATATATCACACTGCTGTACCTGTATATACCGACACCGTATATTTCCTCCTCCTACTGTACCTGAATACACCAAACCCATATATATTCTCCTCCTCCTTTACCTTTATATACCGACCATGTATATTTCCTCCTCCTATCTTTGTATATACCGACCCCATATATATCCTCCTACTGTATTGACCCCATATAATATCCATCTGTATATACTATATAAATATCCTCCTACTGTACCTGTATATACCAACCCTATATATATCCTAATACTGCATCGGTATGTACCGACCCAATATATATCCTCCTAGAGTACTGAATCTATATATACCTCACTGCTGTCAGACCCCATATATATCTTCCTACTGTACTGATCCCATATATATTCTCTTACTGTACCTACCCCATGTATATCCTCCTACTGTACCTACCCCATGTATATCCTAGTACTGTACTGACCCCATGTATATCTTCCTACTGTACCAACCCCATATAAAGATATCCCACTACTGTACTGACCCCAGATATATCCCACTGATGTCTTTAAAGCACTGTGGAATTAAAGGCATTATATAAGTAAGTAAAATAAATACCGTACCCGTGTATCCTGAGCCCATATCTAGCCTGACCCCATATCTAGCCTGACCCCATATCTAGCCTGACCCCATATCTAGCCTGACCCCATATCTAGCCTGACCCCATATCTAGCCTGACCCCATATCTAGCCTGACCCCATATCTAGCCTGCTGTATTTTAGTAAACCATTTTTACAAACTTTCTGCTACTTTCAGTGAAACAAGAACAATATAAACACTGAGTGCGACTAATATAACACGTGGTTTCTCCTGATTCACTGTCTTCTTACTGTCTGCGGCAGACTCAGAATTATTCACCCCAGAATAGAGTCTCATAAGAACAAATACACAAACAACAAAATAATCAAGGGCTTAAATAGTTACATCAGATGTGCTGGAGACAGAACACATCAAATACCAGCACTGGCTGCGGGGCTGTTTGATTGTATGGTTGAAATATTGGAAGTGAGTGTCCATAACATAAAGATCATCGCCTGTACAAATAAGGAAAAGGATACAAAAAGATACAAAGGCATTGAATGATCCTAGAGGACGTGAAAGAGAGGAAGCTGTCACCGGCTGCCACCAGATTCCTGAGGAGGCAGGTGCTTAAAAACCTTGAGAAGCTGAAGCGAGATCTGGTGTCGGCCGGCACTGAAGTTTATACAATTGGTATATACAGTAAAGCGCTTACTAAACGCTGAAGGTCTCCATGACGGACTCCAAGACGTCCCTCTGCTGACCTACATGTACAAGAAAAGTCAGCTCCTATATGCTCAAAACCATAGATTCTGTTCTGTGAAACCATGAAACAAAACTGGGATGTTGTAGGCCTATGGATCAGTAATATTACTGGAGGAGGAAGAATGAACTATATGCGGAAAAAAACACCCTGCCTACAGTGAAGCATGGCTGTGCATAGTGATTCCTACAGTGGAGCATGGTGGGGGCTCAGCAATGCCTACAATGAAACATTACTGTAGTTCGCTGATGCTCTGGGGCTACTTTGCTTTTTTGACCCTGGAAACCTGTATGACGGTGGCTCAGTGATGCATACAGTGGACCATGGCAGTGTCTCAATGATTCCTACAGTGGAGCATGGCAGTGGTTCAGTGATTCGTACAGTGGAGCATGGCGGGGGCTCAGTGATACCTACAGGTGAAGCATTGTGGTGTCTCAGTGATTCCTACAGTGGAGCATTGCAGTGGCTCAGTGATTCCTACAGTCAAACATGGTGGTTGCTCAGTGATACCTACAGGTTAAGCATGGTGGTATCTCAGTGATTCTTACAGTGGAGCATGGCAATGGTTCAGTGATTCCTACAGTGGAGCATGGTGGTGGCTCAGTAATTACTATAGTGGTGCATGGCAGTGGCTCAGTGATTTCTACTGTGAAGCATTGCGGTGGCTCAGTGATTCCTACAGTTGAGCATGGCAGTGGCTCAGTGATTCCTACAGTGGATCATGGCGGTGGCTCAGTGATTCCTACAGTCGAGCATGGCGGTGGCTCAGTGATTTCTATAGTGGAGCATCATGGTGCCTCTGTGATTCCTACAGTGGAGCATGACAATGGCTCAGTGATTCCTATAGTGGAGCATGGCAGTGGCTCAGTAATTCCTCCAGTCGAGTATGGCAGTGGCTCAGTGATTCCTACAGTGGAGCAAGGCGGTGGCTCAGTGATTCCTACAGTGAAGCATGTCTGGGGCTCAGTGAAGTCTATGGTGGAGCATGGCGGTGGCTCAGTGATACCAACGGGTGAAGCATGGCTGTGGCTTAGTGATTTCTACAGTGGAGCATGGCGGGGGGCTCTGATACCTACAGTGAAGCATGGTGGTGGCTCAGTGATACCTCTAGGTGAAGCATGGTGGTGTCTGTGATTCCGACAGGGGAGCATGGCAATGGCTCAGCGATTCCTAAAGTGGAGCATGGCGGGGGCTCAGTGATTCATACAGTGGAGCATGGCGATGCAATAGTCATTTCTATAGTGGACCATGCAAGTGACTCAGTGATTCCAATAATGGCTCATGTTGGTGGTTAGTGATGATCTGGGGCTGCTTTCCTTCCCCTGGCACTGGAAACCTACATTGTGTAAATAGCAAGATGGATTGAATGAAGTATCTGGGAATCCTAGGAGAAAATATCATGTCGAGGCATCTGAAGATAGGGCGTCATTGAACCTTCCAGCAGAACGCAGCCACGCTCAGAACCGGAAGATCCCGGAGACTTAAACTGCATAGAAACCTTTGGTTGGTTTTGAAGGAGGTTGCAGCAGCAAACCCAGGATTACCAGTGACCTGGGGGAAGGCGCTGAGATCCTTCAGGAACGCTGCCAGAAGATGGGGTCTGGCTATGCATCGTGTCTGCAGCAGGTCATAGAGCCAGGGGGCGGCAGCGCTCAGGAAAAGGGTCATTTTGTGCCGAATTTAGAGGCATTACCTGTTATATGAGTTGTGTTCAGCTATTTCTGTTGATCATATTTCATTTTTTTATTACAAACAACAGAAAGTTTGGAAAGTTTGTTAATAAACAGAATTATCAATGAGGGAGGAGAGAGGAGGGTGCGGCTGTACTTACTGATTTTATATATATATATATATATATATATATATATTATATTACACTACACACACACACTATGTTTGTATACCCGTTTTGGGTCAGATGACCACGACTTGTGATGTGACTCTGCACTACAACCTACGGAGTGGTTTGTGTCCCGGACCCCACCTTTTCTGGCCCCACACTCTATTATAACTACTATGATTACATATAAGCGTAGGCCTCTGTATAACATCAAACCATCCTCTGATCTCCGAGCGCGGCTTCTCGTGTTACCGCCACACCCACCCGGTCACCCAGCTTTCCGATATAGCCTGAATGCCCACTATACGGCAATGTTTAGCCGTCACCCGGCTTTGCCAGATAGAGAATTAACCAGGAATCAGCTGAATATATTGTTAGAGAAGTTGACTGAAGTAGTTAACTCATAACTAAATGTGATCAGGACTCTCCGCAGCACAGAGTATTTCAGGAGAGGAATGTGACAGGGGCAGTGTCATGAGGTGAGGAAGGTAGAAGGGGCAGGGTCCCCAGCAGCACAAAGAATTTTAGGAGAGGAGACTCTTGATTTGTTTGGTGAGATCTCAGACTATGAGTTTCGTAATGGAAGGATCAGGACCCTCAGCAGCACAGAGTATTTCAGGTGAGGAGTGTGCCGATCTCATTGGAGGTCATAGACTGGGAGTTTCATCATAGAAGGAGCAGCTTTCAGATCAGCACAGAGTATTTCAGGAGAAGAGTTAGAAAATGTAATGAGGGGAAGAAGGAGCCGAGTCCACAGCAGCACAGAGTATTTCAGGTCAGGAGTGTGCCGATCTCATTGGAGGTCATAGACTGGGAGTTTCATCATAGAAGGAGCAGCTTCCAGATCAGCACAGAGTATTTCAGGAGAAGAATTAGAAAATGTAATGAGGGGAAGAAGGCGCCGAGTCCACAGCAGCACAGAGTATTTCAGGTCAGGAGTGTGCTGATCTCATTGGAGGTCATAGACTGGGAGTTTCATCATAGAAGGAGCAGCTTCCAGATCAGCACAGAGTATTTCAGGAGAATAATTTAACAGAGAAAATGTAATGAGGGGAAGAAGGAGCCGAGTCCACAGCAGCACAGAGTATTTCAGGTCAGGAGTGTGCCGATCTCATTGGAGGTCATAGACTGGGAGTTTCATCATAGAAGGAGCAGCTTCCAGATCAGCACAGAGTATTTCAGGAGAAGAATTAGAAAATGTAATGAGGGGAAGAAGGCGCCGAGTCCACAGCAGCACAGAGTATTTCAGGTCAGGAGTGTGCCGATCTCATTGGAGGTCATAGACTGGGAGTTTCATCATAGAAGGAGCAGCTTCCAGATCAGCACAGAGTATTTCAGGAGAATAATTTAACAGAGAAAATGTAATGAGGGGAAGAAGGAGCCGAGTCCACAGCAGAACAGAGTATTTTAAGACAAAAGGTTTGCTGATCTTGTAGTTTTATAGTAGAAGGATCTTTATCCACAGCACAGAGTATTTCAGGAGAGAAATGTGACTGGTACAATGTTCTGGCGCGTTAGATAGAAGGAGCAGGGTCTTCAGGAGCACAGAGCATTTCAGAAGAGGAGTGACCTGATCTTTTGTGTGATCGCAGACTGAGCGTTACATACTGAAAGGATCAGGACTCTTAGCAGCACAGAGTATTTCAGGTGAGGAGTCTGGTGATAACGCCACCGTATGAACCGGACGAGCATAATGTGAGAAAATCTACTCATTGGACAAGTGTTGGTCAATGATACAGAGCAGATCTGTGAGTGGTTCCTCAACTCTCATTGGACTGAGGAGAAAACCAGCATGCTGCGATTGTCAGCGAGTCTCTGCTCACACGCTCCCATACAAGTCTGTGAGTGCGAGTGACACATCGGACTGCACTGATGACATCCGGGTACAGTCCGATATATACAGAGACAGGCAGTGGAGGAGATGGAGACATTAACCTCTCCATCTTCTCACCTGTGATCCGAATCTCGTATGTGAGGGAATCTGAGCACAGTGAATGACACAGCAGAGATTTAGACCAGTAGCATATCGCACCTGATGCTGTACGCTCGCATGACCCCGGCCTTAGACTAATAGTAAGAGCAGCTTTCCTTTCAGTACAGAGTATTTCAGGTATAAAATGTGACAGCGGTGGTGTCCTAATGAATGGAAGGTGGAAGATGCACTGTCCCCAGCAGCACAGAGTGTCTCTAGCAAGAGGATTGCAGACTGTAGGGCACATAAGGAAAAGGTTAGGACCTTTGCATCACTGAGCATTTCTGGAGAGGCGGAAATGAGCGTTTCACTGTAGAAAGAGCAGCTTCCTCATCCGCACAGAGTATTTCAGGAGAGGAATGTGACATGCAGCGCAGAGTATTTCAGGTGAGGAATGTGACATGCAGCCCAGAGTATTTCAGGAGAGGAATGTGACATGCAGCGCAGAGTATTTCAGGTGAGGAATGTGACATGCAGCCCAGAGTATTTCAGGAGAGGAATGTGACATGCAGCGCAGAGTATTTCAGGAGAGAAATGTGACATGCAGTGCAGAGTATTTCAGGAGAGAAATGTGACATGCAGCACAGAGTATTTCAGGAGAGGAATGTGACATGCAGCCCAGAGTATTTCAGGAGAGGAATGTGACATGCAGTGCAGAGTATTTCAGGAGAGGAATGTGACATGCAGGACAGAGTATTTCAGGAGAAGAATGTGACATGCAGCGCAGAGTATTTCAGGAGAGGAATGTGACATGCAGGACAGAGTATTTCAGGAGAGGAATGTGACATGCAGCGCAGAGTATTTCAGGAGAGGAATGTGACATGCAGCGCAGAGTACTTCAGGAGAGGAATATGATATGCAGCACAGAGTATTTCAGGTGAAGAATGTGACATGCAGCACAGGGTATTTCAGGAGAGGAATGTGACATGCAGCACAAAGTATTTAAGAAGAGAAATGTGACATGCAGTGCAGAGTATTTCAGGTGAGGAATGTGACATGCAGCGCAGAGTATTTCAGGTGAGAAATGTGACATGCAGCCCAGAGTATTTCAGGAGAGGAATATGATATGCAGCACAAAGTATTTAAGAAGAGAAATGTGACATGCAGCACAGGGTATTTCAGGAGAGGAATATGATATGCAGCACAAAGTATTTAAGAAGAGAAATGTGACATGCAGTGCAGAGTATTTCAGGTGAGGAATGTGACATGCAGCGCAGAGTATTTCAGGTGAGGAATGTGACATGCAGCCCAGAGTATTTCAGGTGAGGAATGTGCCATTCAGCACAGAGTATTTCAGGTGAAGAATGTGACATGCAGCACAAAGTATTTCAGGTGAGGAAGGTGACTAGCAGCACAGAGTATTTCAGGAGAGGAATGTACCATTCAGCACAGAGTATTTCAGGTGAAGAATATGACAAGCAGCACAGAGTATTTCAGGTGAGAAATGTGACATGCAGCACAGAGTATTTCACCAAGTTTGTGTAAGATTATAGTCTGAGAGTTTCATAATAGAAATAGCAGATTTGATTCATCTTCCGCAGAGTATTTCAGGAGAGGATTATGACTGGAGCATTATCATAACCCAAGGATGGTGGAAGGAGCAGGGACCTCAGCAACACAGAGTATTTCAGGATAGTGGGAGATCACAGACTGTATAGTTCATAATGGAAGGATTCAGACTCCCTGCAGCACAGAGTATTTCAGGAGAGGAGGGAGGTGATAGACTGAGATTTTTAAAGTAGAAGGAGCAGATTTATTAGCACAGAGTATTTCAGGAGAGAAAGGTAATGGTGTCAGTGTGCTGATATGAGGGAGATGAAAGGAGCAGGGACCCCAGCAGCACAGAGTGTTTCAGAAGAGAATTTGGGAATGACAGGACGGTAAAGAGGGTAGGCATGAGATCCTTTCGTTGTAGCCCTCACATTGCAGAGTTTATGGTCTGCTAATGGAGCGGCCATAGAGCTTCTTTATAGGGAGTCTGGAATGAGGAGTTGCTTGTGTTCCCGGGGCAGAGGGCTCTTTGGGATGTCTCTAACCAGCACCAAACTTCCGGAATTTAATTTTATTGCACCTTACTGAGGTGTACAAAGTCTGAGCAATATCACTGAGCACAGGCGGCTCCTGCATCCCCGGTGTGTCTCTCCTGCGCCATAGTACGGCACCTTTGTCAGCGAGCTTGGGGGGTGACTGCACACTATGGGTCCTCTGACATGATAGAGATGCAGGTTGATCATGTCTGATGAACTCTCTGGTCTTTCAGGATGAAATCTCGGTGACCGAGGAAAAGCCGGATATGAATGATCCCACATGGGCAGATAAGGAGGGGAGCCCCGGAGAGGAGGAGAAGATGCGGAGCCCTCAGAATGTGCCAGGTCCCGAGGATGGTGAGTAAAGCACATACATGGGGACACATTGCAGGGACAACATGACATGTCATGGAATAGGGCAGTACAAGGGATGATGAGGCTCGTAGTGTACCCCATGTTTTGTAGGCCCTGAAAATAAGCTGCAGAATGTGTATGATTTTGGGGAGGTAAGGGTTACAGAGCGTCTATAATAAGGCGGAAGGAGGTCAGGGTTACAGAGAGGTGTGTCACATCTGGATGAGCTGGATTGTAAAAGGTAAATAGATATATTCCAGATTAGGTCAAAGATCGTTTCTATGGAGTTTGGGCAGGTTTGAGGCAGGCTGCAGTTATATAGGAGTCAATATGGCGTCAGTAGATGACATGAGGTGAAAAACCACAGCCTGCAAACTTATAGGGGAAGCAAGCCCTCTTCATGTGCTGAGAAAGGAGGGGAGCGCTGCCAGTGTGCTGAGAAAGGAAGCTGCTGGTATGCCAAAAAAAGAGAATGCTGTCAGTGTGCTGAGAGAGGAAGGGAGCGCTGCTGATGTGCTGAGAAAGGAAAGGAGAGCTGTCAGTGTGAGAGAGGAAGGGAGCGCTGCTGGTGTGCTGAGAAAGGAAAGGAGAGCTGTCAGTGTGAGAGAGGAAGGGAGCGCTGCTGGTGTGCTGAGAAAGGAAAGGAGAGCTGTCAGTGTGAGAGAGGAAGGGAGCGCTGCTGGTGTGCTGAGAAAGGAAAGGAGAGCTGTCAGTGTGAGAGAGGAAGGGAGCGCTGCTGGTGTGCTGAGAAAGGAAAGGAGAGCTGTCAGTGTGAGAGAGGAAGGGAGCACTGCTGGTGTGCTGAGAAAGGAAAGGAGAGCTGTCAGTGTGAGAGAGGAAGGGAGCGCTGCTGGTGTGCTGAGAAAGGAAAGGAGAGCTGTCAGTGTGAGAGAGGAAGGGAGCGCTGCTGATATGCTGAGAAAGGAAAGGAGAGCTGTCAGTGTGAGAGAGGAAGGGAGCGCTGCTGGTGTGCTGAGAAAGGAAAGGAGAGCTGTCTGTGAGAGAGGAAGGGAGCGCTCCTGGTGTTTCAAGAAAGGAAGGGAGTGCTGGTACTGTGTCAAGAAAGGAAGGGAGCGCTGCTGGTGTGCTGAGAGAGGAAAGGAGCGCTGCTGGTGTGCCGAGAGAAGAAGGGTGGACTGCTAGTGTCCCGAGAAAGGAAGGATGTATTGGAGATGTGCTGAGAGAGGGAGGGAGTGCTGCTGGTGTGCCGAGAGAGGAAGGGAGTGCTGCTGGTGTGCCGAGAGAGGAAGGGAGCGCTGCTGGTGTGCCGAGAGAGGAAGGGAGCGCTGCTGGTGTGCCGAGAGAGGAAGGGAGCGCTGCTGGTGTGCCGAGAGAGGAAGGGAGCACTGCTGGTATGCCGAGAGAGGAAGGAAGTGCTGCTGGTGTGCCGAGAGAGGAAGGGAGTGCTGCTGGTGTGCCGAGAGAGGAAGGGAGCACTGCTGGTGTATGAAGAAAGGAAGGGTGCACTGCTAGTATGCCAACAAAGGAAGGTTGCACTGCTGGTTTACCGAGAAAGGAAGGGAATGCTGCTGGTGTGCCGAGAGAGGAAGAGAGCGCTGCTGGTGTGCCAAGAATGGAAGGTTGCACTGATAGTGTGCCGAGAAAGGAAAAGAGCGCTGCCGGTGTGCCGAGAGAGGAAGGGAGCGCTGCTGGTGTGCCAAGAGAGGAAGTGAGCGCTGCTGGTGTGCCGAGAGAGGAAGTGAGCGCTGCTGGTGTGCCGAGAGAGGAAGTGAGCGCTGCTGGTGTGCCGAGAGAGGAAGTGAGCGCTGCTAGTGTGCTGAAAAAGAAAGAAAGGGAGTGATGCTGGTCTATCGAGAGAGGAAGAAATTGCTTCTTGTATGTCAAAAGAGAAAAGGAGTGCTGCTGGTGTCCCAGAAGAGGAAGATATTGCTGCTTGTGTGTCTTTTTAGAGGAAGGGAGCTCTGTGTGCTGAGAGTGAAAGAGAGCGCTACTTGTGTGTCAGAAGAGAAAGGCAACGATGCTAGTGCGCCAAGAGAAGAAGCGAGCGCTGCTTTTGTGTCAGGAGAGAGAGAGCGCTGCTTGTGTGCTATGAGAAAGGAGGGGAATGCTGCTTGTGTGCAGAGATAGGAAGGGAGCGCTGCTTATTTACCAGCAATAGAAAGGAGTGTGCTGCTTCTGTTTTTTTATGAGAGGAAGGGTGCGCAGCTTTAGAACCTAGAAAGAAAGAGAACACTGCTTGTGACAGTCAGACAGAGAGTGCTGGTGTGCCGAGTGATAGAGAGCGCTGCTGGTGTGTCAGGAGAGGATGATTACATGTCTGTCTACAGGATAGTTGGGGTGGAGGATGGGAGCAGTGATGTGCAGGACAGATAAATGTGCAGTATTCTCTATGTTCTCTTTCATGGTGTATTGTGACATCAGACTGTCAGCAGTGTTTGGACCCGTGTGGGGCGGACCTGTTAGTTTTAGGTCATCTAGCAGTGTGGGGGGCTGGTGGTTGGGGGGTGGGTGACTGGGAGGGATAATACTGCCTAATCCCTGTAAGATGAAGTGAGGTTCTGTGAAGGAAGGATGTGGGGGATGGGAGAAGCTCCAGACGCCGCTCCCCCCACAGCACACACCACACTGTACCGTCATACTGAGTGCTGTACACTATAGATGAGTGTGCGATGTGACGGCTGGAAATATACAGTGACAGCATGCCAGGCTGCCACTGACAGGGCAAGGCTTTTCTAGGGAGGCCCTGAGTGGCAATGCATCATCTTCCTGTACCCAAAGAGTCAGTGTTATCATCCTGTATGCCAAGTGTCATTGCCCTGTACCCCAAGTGTCATTGCCCTGTACCCCAAGTGTCATTGTCCTGTACCCCAAGTGTCAGTGTCATTGTCCTGTACCCCAAGTATCTGTGTCATTGTCCTGTACCCTAAGTGTCAGTTTCATTGTCCTGTACCCTAAGTGTCATTATTGTGTACTCCAAGTGTCAGGGTCATTGTACTGTACCCCAAGTGTAAGTGTCATTGTCCTGTACCCTGTCAGTGTCATTGTTCTGTTCCCCAAGTGTGTCATTGTCCTGTACCCTAAGTGTCAGTGTCATTGTCCTGTACACCAAGTGTAAGTATCATTGTACTGTACCCCAAGTGTGTCATTGTCCTGTATTCCAAGTATCTGTGTCATTGTCCTGTACCCCAAGTATCTGTGTCATTGTACTGTACCCCAAGTATCCGTGTCATTGTACTGTACCCCAAGTGTCAGTGTCATTATCCTGTACCCCAACTATCGGTGTGATTGTCCTGTACCCCAAGTGTCAGCGTCATTATTCTGTACCCCCAGGTATCAGTGTCCTTATGCTGTACCCCAAGTGTAAGTGTCATTGTCCTGTATCTCAATTGTCATGGTACTGTACCCAAAGAATAGGTGTCATTACTGGTGGACACAAACAGAAAAGGGCTTCTGTGCAAGAACGATATATGGGCCCTTTGCAGCCAAAGAGCTCATCAAAATACACAATTCCACCTGCTTTGGTGCAGTAATGAGCCCCCTTACCTCTTGGGCCCCTGTGCGGCTGCACAAATAATGTGTCCACCCTTGGATGTAATTGTCCTGTACCCCAAGTATTAGTGTCATTGTTCTGTACCCCAAGTATCAGTGTCGTCATCCTGTCATTGGGATGTTATTTGGCTCTCTAATTGCCAGGAGGACTTGTAGGAGGATGTGACAAGTACAGGCCACACTATCCAGGATTTCCCATCCCCCGTCATCTCCTTCCTTGACTCTCGCACATGTCCAGGAAATAATCCCCGCTCCTTCATCTATTCCAGAATTAGCTAAATCCCCTTGGAGCAGAACCAAAGATCTGAGGAGACTGCAGCAATAATCTGATCTGTGCTCTCCATTCTTCGTCTGCTGGGGGGGGGGGGGGGGTTGATGGGGGTCCCGCACCCATCAGTGTACTTGCAACCTAACACTTTTCCTGTTCATCTATTTCTGGAAAGGTTGAATGCTCCTTAATGTGTACACTGTCATGGATGCTTCTACAGAAGGTGAGGGACCCAGCTTTCCCAGACCCCTGCTAATGCAGTCCATCACCCTCTCCCCTCAGTGCATATCTACCATCATGGCTGAGAAAGCAGAGTGACAAGCATCACCGTCACTCAGCTTTTCCAGGATACAGATGTTGTAATGGAGGTGAACATTGTAGGGATTGGGGGACTGAGTTCCCTTTAATTGGTGGGATGGTTGCTCTCAGCTTCCGTACTAACTGCATCCCTCACTGAGCCGCCATGTTTAATGTGGTGACAGTTGGGGTTACCGTCAGCGGGAGCAAAACACCTGAGGATCATCAGTAAGCAGCAGTTATCTATTTCTGTAAAAGACCCAGTGAAATGCCACAAAAGTGCCAAAAAAATTACAGATTAACCAAAAATTACCACGGGGCTCACTTTGTGACCACCCTGGGATGTTGTCTATATCCGCCTCAGGATAAAAGGTGTAGGTGTTGGTGAATTGGTTTAGTGTTAGGGCCACAACATTGGACGTCACAACATGGCAGCCTAATGCGCTCATCACACGATACGATCTATCGTGCGATCGCACGAGCGATCGTACCCACCCCCGTCGTTTGTGCGTCGCGGGCAATTAGTTGCCCGTAGCACACAAAGTTGTTAAACCGCCGTCACACGTACTTACCTGCTGAGCGACCTCGCTGTGGGCGGCGAACATCCACTTCCTGAAGGGGGTGGGACGTTCGGCGTCACAGCGATGTCACAAAGCCGCCGGCCAATAGAAGCAGAGAGGCGGAGATGAGCAGGACGGAAACATCCTGCCCACCTCCTTCCTTCCGCATAGCCGGCGGGATCCGCGGGACGCAGGTAAGCTGTGTTCATCATTCCCGGGGTGTCACACGGAGCGATGTGTGCTGCCCCAGGTACGATGAACAACCAGCACAAAGAAAAATAAACGATTTTTTAAAAATGAGTGACGTGTCAACGATGCACGATTTGTTACCAATTTGCGAACGTTCAGAGTCGCTCGGAGATGTCACACGAAACGACGTCGCAAACGATGCCGGATGTGCGTCACGAAAACCGTGACCCAGATGACATATCGCACGATAGATCGTCTCGTGTGATGCTGCATAAATGCAGTGCACCTCTGCCTGCGGGGCTAATATCCCACAGCAGGAGCCATGTCTGCATACCCTGATATACTGGGTATGGGTCAGGGGCCGGGGGATACTGGGCAGTAAGTGACAGCTCTTGATGTTAATGCATTGGAAGAAGGAAAATGGGAACGCATAAGGGTCTGAGGAACAACAGCCATGTTGTGGGGTGCCCCCGGTATGAGCATTCACTACCACTAGGGTACTGGAGGGCTATCAGATATCATGGATTAGTGCACAGTTTGAGGGAAGAGTACAGATTCTTGGAAATCTACCTAAATCTTAAGTGGGTTTTTCAAGAGAGGATCAATTACCTTCTCATCCATAGGGTAGATGATTACTTATCAGTCAGGGGGGTCTCTGACTTCTAGGACCGGCACCGATTGGCAAACCTCCGACCTGCAACCCCTCTTCATTCATTCTCAATGGGCCACATAAGGAAGGAATGGAGCGCAGGTCGAGTATCAGCACCGCTGCTCCTTTTAAAGGGGGGATAAAAGCATCGGAGAGGGTCCCAGCAGTCGGACCCCCACCAATCAATAAGTTATCACCTATCCTGTGGTTCGATTATCCTAACTTGACAACCCCTTTAAGGCACAACGAACACGTGATTTTGCACAGTTGTGGATCTGACCACAGGGTCCCCTCTGGTCACTATGATGAGAGGCCACAGAGCTGACAATCTTCTCTCTTGCAGATGACTCCTCCTCTGAGAGCTGTAATGGGAACGCCTTTCCTGCGCTGAATCCGAGCGCTGCGCCCACCAGCACTGCCCTGAGCCGCTCTCTCCCGGACATGAATGGGAACAGCACCAGCTCCGCCCAGGAACTTAGCGCCCCTTCCGAGGAGCAGCCCATGAACCTCAGCGACAAGATACGCCCGACGCTGGGGGTCTCACAATATCCTGCGGAAGCTTGTACCACAGAGGCGATACGTAACCACGGAAAATACACCCTCAAAGCCACATCGGAGGTGAGGGTCCCAGAGTGGGACACATTGTATCTGCGGTTTTGCAATAGACTTTGTTTCAATTTCTCACCATTTTCAGGATCTCTGCATGCTGTCAGTGAATGACAGTATTGTGGTTTACAACCAGAGGCTTAACCCCTTCCTGACCAGGCAGTTTTTTTGTTTTAGCGCTTTCATCCTCTTTATTTTTCCTCTCTTTCTAAGAGCCATAACAATCTTTTATTTTTCCATCGACTATATCTGTACGACAAGTTGGGAGGGTTTTGCAGGACGAGTTGTGGTTTTTAATCACATCATTCAAGTATATACAGTTGAAACCAGAAGTTTACATACACTACCTAAAAAGACACATCTGCATGTTTTTCTCACTATCTGCCATGAAATCAGAATAAACCTTTCCCGTTTTAGGTCATCTAGGAACCAAAATTATTTATATTTACAAAATCCCAGAATAATGAACGAGACAGAATGTTTTAAGGCATTTTGATTACTTTCTGCAAAGTCAAAAGTTTACATACACTAAGATTACTATGCCTATAAACAATATGGGACAGCCCATATAATGGTGTCATGTCTTTGGAAGTTTCTGATAGGTTTATTGGCAACATCTGAGTTTATTATAGATATACCTGTGGATGTATTTTAGTGCACACCTGAAACACATTCCCATGATGCTACACAAAGATGCAAAGTCAAAAGAAATCAGCCAAGATCTTAGGAAGAGAATTGTGGACTTGCACAAATCTGGTTCATCCTTGGATGCAATTTCCAGACACCTGTATGTGCCTCATTCATCTGTACAAACAATTATACGCAAGTACAAATAAAATGGGAATGTCCAGCCATCATACAGCTCAGGAAGGAGACGGGTTTTGTGTACCAGAGATGAACTTGCTTTGGTCAGACATGTGCATATCAACCCAAGATCAAAAGCAAAAAGACCTTGTGAAGATGCTGGCGGAAGCTGGTAAGATTGTGTCATTATCTACAGTGAAACGAGTAGTATCAACATGAGCTGAAAGGCCACTCTGCCAGGAAGAAGCCATCACTCCAAAAGAAACATAAAACAGCCAGATTAATGTTTGCAAATGAACAAAAGGAACAAAGACATTAATTTTTGGAGACATGTCTTGTGGTCTGACAAAAGTAAAATTTAACTATTTGGCCATAATGACCATCGTTATGTTTGGATTAAAAAGAAGAAGCTTTGAAGTCTAAAGGGGGCTTTACATGCTACAACATCGCTAATGCGAACTCGTTGGGGTCACGGAATTGGTGACGCACATCCGGCCGCATTAGCGATGCCGTTGCGTGTGACACCTATGAGCGATTTTGCATCGTTGCAAAAACGTGCAAAATCGCTCATCGGTGACATGAGGGTCCATTCTCAAAAATTGTTACTGCAGCAGTAACGAAGTTGTTCCTCGTTCCTGCGGCAGCACACATCGCTCCGTGTGACGCCGCAGGAACGAGGAAGCTCTCCTTACCTGCCTCCCTTCTGCAATGCGAAGGAAGGAGGTGGGCGGGATGTTCGTCCCGCTCATCTACGCCCCTCCGCTTCTATTGGGCGGCGGTTCAGTGACGCAGCTGTGACGTCACTGTGACGCTTAGAAAGGAGGCGGTTCGCCGGTCACAGCGACGTCGCCGGGCAGGTAAGTAGTGTGACGGGTCTGGGCGATGTTGTGCGGCACGGGCAGCGATTTGCCCATGTCGCACAACAGATGGGGGTGGGTACCCACGCTAGCAATATCTGTACCGATATCGCAGCGTGTAAAGCGGCCTTAAGAACACCATCCCAACTGTGAAACAAGGGGGTGGCAGCATCTTGTTGTGGGGTTTGTTTTGCTGCAGGAGGAAATGGTGCACTTCATAAAATAGATGGCATCATAAGGAAAGAAGATTATGTGGCAATACTGAAGCAACATCTCAAGACCTCAGCCAGGAATTTAAATCTTGGGCGGAAACGGATCTCCCAAATGGACAATGTCCTGAAGCATACTGCCAAACTGGTTACAAAGTGGCTTAAGGATAACAAAGTCAATGTTTTGGAGTGGCCATCACAAAGCCATGATCTCAGTCCTATTGCAAATTTATGGGCAAAGCTGAAAAGGCAGGTGCGAGCAAGGCATCCTACAAACATGGCTCAGTTACCGAGATCCAAAACGTTTGACCCAAGTCCTACAGTTTAAGGTCAATAGTACCAAATACTAATGAAATGTCTGTAAACTTTTGACTTTGCACAAAGTAATAAAAATTCCGTCAAACATTCTCTCTCTCATTCTGGCATTTGGCAAATATAAATCATTTTGGTAATCCTATTTGAAATGAAATTCCGCCATCGTTTGTTTTTTTTTTCTTTTTTTTTTTTTGTAGTGCAGTAAAATTGACCTGGAAGCGTGATTGTTCAGGTCCGTACGATAACAGTGACACTAGATTTGACTTTTTTTTTTATCTATTTAGTGTTTCAAACAATTCTGAATCTAGTAATAAAAAATCTTTGCCATTTTCTGAGATCTGAAGTTTTTTTAATTTTTTTGTTGTTTGTTTTGTCTATGTGACGGCTTGTTTTTTGCATGGCGAGCTGTAGTCTTAATTGGCTCCATTTTAGTTAACATGCAAGGTTTTGATTTTTTTTTTGCATCTTTTTTAGGGAGATTCGGCAACTGAAAAATGGCAACTCTGACATTCCGATTTTTTTCTCTCCTTTACGGCATTTATCATAAAATGATTTTATATTTTATTACATTGGACTTTTACAGACACAACGATACCTAACGTATTTTTTTTTGTTAAATTGGTAAAAGAGAGGGAGATTTAAACTTTTCTATATTTTATTTTTAAAAAATATGTTTTGTTGTTTTTACTTTTTTTATTGTGTTTGATCGCTTGTACTATATACAGTACTGCAATTCTACAGTATGTAGTAAAAATCATGATCCCGAATGGAGCCCAAGCACAGGCTCAAAGGAAGAGCAAGATGGCAGCGATTGGGGCCTTCAGCAGATCAGCTGCCATTGCAACCTATTGACACTCCGCACCTGAAACGTCGCGCTACTTAAAAAAACATTCTGATTATACTTACAGGTCCCGCGACGCATCCTGCAGACTCTGTCTCCCGACTGCTTCCATGTCCGATCATTGCTGTGCTCCTGTGTAACCACCACTGACTAAAGGACCTTCCTTGACGTCATAGCCATGTGTTCAGTCTGGTGTGAATGTTGTACAGACATTGACTTACAGACTGGTCACATGGCTATGATGTCATCGAAGGTAATATTAACTTCCGGGGGTATTCATTGCACTGCTCGTCACTCTGCAATCTTCGGCTGTTTTTGGCCATGTTCGCAGTGACGTCAGGGTTCACCCGAGTCCATGGCGTGATGGGTGATTCAATGTGAGAATGCACAATTCATACGCAAGCGGAATCATACCCTCAGTGTCAGCCTGCTTCTTGCTCTGTACAGAGCGATGAAGCAGAGCTCACATGGCTGTCCCTGCTTCTCACTCTGTATATGTCTGTACAGAGTGATGAAGCAAAGCTGACATGGTTCTTCCTGCTTCTCTCTCTGTAGAGATGCTTGTCTTTACAGAGTGATGAAGCAGAGCTGACATGGCTCTCTCTGCTTCTCGCTTTGTATAGTCGCTTGTCTGTACAGAGTGATGAAGCACAACTGACATGGCTCTCCCTGTTTCTCGCTCTGTAGAGACACTTGTCTGTACAGAGTGATGAAGCAGAGCTGTCATTGCTCTACCTGTGGACTACGTCGGACTAAGGATTTTTTTTATAATAAAGATGGAGTCTCTAAATGTTTTTTTTGTTTTATTTCTAATAAAAAAAAAATTCGATGTGTTCTGTTTTATTTTTACTGTTTACTAGAAATTCATGGTGGCCATAATTTGGCATGACACCATGAATTTCGGGCTTAGTACCAGCTGAGAATGCAAAACTGGTATTATCCCCTTTATTACCCAGCGTGCCACCGCCATCAGGGCCGCTGGACGAGCCAAGTAAAGTGCCTGGAAATGGCGCTAAGAAACAATACTCCATTTCCAGGGGCGGCTGCAAGCTACGGTTTTTAGCGTGGGGCCCTCAGAACGCCTTACCACGCTGAGAATCCCAGCCTCCAGCTACCTGGCTTTACCTGACTGGCGATCAAAATACGGCGGGAGCGCACGCATTTTGTTTTTAATTATTTTTTTAAATAATTATAAAAAAATTAATGGGCTTCCTGTATTTTGATTGCCAGCCAAGGAAAAGCCAGGCAGATTGGGGTGACAGCTTGTAGCCGTCCGCTTTATCTGCGCTGAGAATAAAAAATACCGCGGAGCGCTGTCATTTTTTTTTTATTATTTATTTATTTTTACACTACTATATGTGTGAGGGACCCAACAGCCAATCACAGACGCTGTCACGCAGAATGGGTGTCTGTAATTGGCTGTTGCCGTAACCTGGAATCTGCCCATACATTCTAGATGCTAGAATGTATGGACTGGTTTCAGGTTACTACAGCATCCAATCACAGACGCCCACTCTGTGACAGCGTCTGTGATTGTCTGTTATTTTAGCAGTAACATAAAACAACAACATAGAGAAAAAATATTTTATTAGAAATAAAACAAAAGACATTTAGGACTCCATCTTTATTACTAAAAAAGAACCCCTATGACGTAGTTCAAAGGTGGGCAAGCATTTTCAGCACTGCTACATCTGACTTACAGGACCTTCCATGACGTCATAGCCATGTGACCAGTCTGGTTTGACTGTTGTTACCTCGTGGGTTACAGGACCTTCCATGACGGTATAGCCATGTGACCAGGTTGTAATCCAATGACTGTACAACATTCACACCAGACTGGTCGCATGGCTTTGACGTCATGGAAGGTCTTGTAACCCGGGGGCACAGCAATGATCGGACTCGGAAGCAGAAGCGGCTGGGAGACAAAGTCTGCAGGACTCGTTGCGGGACCTGTAAGTATAATGACAATGTTTATTATTAACTATATTCTTTATTTTACAGCCCCCCGCCCCTGCCCCATCTCATACCTGTAAAGTCCAAGTTCGTTGTTCGGATGCAAGTTCGCGTTCTCTCAGAGCACGAACTCGATCTTTACAAAACTTTCGTGCGAGGCTCCCGAACTTTGGGGGGTTCAACCATCATTAATCAGAACTAGCTCTGATCGCTGCTGTTAGGCCACGTGCACACATTGAGCATTTGGTGAGTTTTTTACCTCAGTATTTGTAGCCAAAACCAGGAGTAAGTGATAAATACAGAAGTGGTGACATGTTTCTATTATACTTTTCCTCTGATTGTTCCACTTCTAGTTTTGATACAAGTTTTGCGGTAAAAATCGCACCAAATACTCAATGTGTGCACGTGGCCCAGAAAGGCAAAGCCTGGAAACACATGTAAGGCCACGTGCACATGTTGAGTATTTAGTGATTTCTTTGTCGCTCCATTGGGAGACCCAGACAATTAGTTTTTTTGGGGTGTATAGCTTCTGCCTCCGGAGGCCACACAAAGTATTACACTTAAAAGTGTAAAGCCCCTCCCCTTCTGCCTATACACGCCCCCTAGCATCACGGGCTCCTCAGTTTTTATGCTTTGTGCGAAGGAGGCACACATGCACGCATAGCTCCACAATTTAGTCAGCAGCAGCTGCTGACTATATCGGATGGAAGAAAAGAGGGCCCATAACAGGGCCCCCGGCATGCTCCCTTCTCACCCCACTCTGGTCGGCGGTGCTGTTAAGGTTGAGGTACCCATTGCGGGTACATAGGCAGGAGCCACATGCCGTTTTCCTTCCCCATCCCTTAAGGGCTCTGGGTGAAGTGGGATCCTAATCGGTCTCCAGGCACTGGGACCGTGCTCCCTCCGCAGCCCCTGGGGAATCTGCTGGACAGGAGCTGGGTATCGTCAGGGACAAGGCCCTGCTACTGTGAGGTACTCTGTGTCCCCTTGGGGACGGCGCATGGAGCGCTTGTGTCATACACGCTGCAGCACTGCTGGGTGTGTTAGTGCGCCGGGACTACCGCGCTGACCGCGCTTGTTTGCCGGCCGCGCTTATAACTTTAGTCCCAGGCTTCTGCGGCCTAGTACCGCATATTCCCGCCCCCGGGCCTGCCAGTCAGGGGAAGGGAGGGACGCTGCACTGGACGTCAGAGCTGAGGGCTGGAGCATACTTTGTATCCTCCTCCCCCCTCACTGAGCACCGTGGGGCACCAGATTCCCGCACTTTCTAGGGCACGCCCACGGCCCCCTCCTCCTCACAGAACGCTGGCAGCCATTCCTGTCAGCACTTCTGAAGCTGGAGAGGAGAGACAACACGGCTCTGGGAGGCCCAGGCAGGGAATCTGGTGGTCACACAACCGCTTTCGGCGGTCGGTAAGCCGCACCTGTTTCTAGGTGCTGGCCCCCCTGGGTGCCGAAGTGTATATATATATATGCTTATATGCTATACAGTTACTCTGTACGGTCGCACTGTTGGTTATTGGCTATATACCCTCCCGGATTGTACTCAGAGGAGACAACAGCATGTCGTCCGCAAAAAGCAAGGGTGCCAAAGCACAGGCTTACTTTGCAACCTGTACCTCATGTGCGGCTATACTACCGGCAGGTTCCACCTACCCTCATTGTGTGCAATGCTCGGCCCCTGTGGCACTTACTCAGCCGGAGCCTCTGCCACTGGTGGCCCAAGTGGAACCACCTGCTACCACTGTCCAGGTGACAGGGACGGAGTTTGCAGTATTCGCTGACAAACTTTCTGAGACTATGGATAAATGGTCTGCTAAGATACTAGAAGCCTTGCAGTCCAGGCCGGTAACACAGGCCCCGGGCACTGTTGAATCATTGACCCCAGGCCCCCCTCGGTTGGAGCAGCAAAGTGCTCCTGGGTTGACTCATAGGTCCCAAGGTGAGGTCTCTGACACGGACCGCAGTCCCAGACCGCCTAAGCGGGCTCGCTGGGAGCTTCCCTCGACTTCATCACACTGTTCAGGGTCTCAGCAGGAGGACTCTCTAGAGGATGAAGCGGAGGTGGCAGATCAGGATTCTGATCCTGAAGCCGCTCTCAACCTAGATACACCAGAAGGAGACGCCATAGTGAATGACCTTATAGCGTCCATCAATCAGGTGTTGGATCTTTCTCCCCCAGCTCCTCCAATTGAGGAGTCAGCTTCTCAGCAGGAGAAATTCCGTTTTAGGTTTCCCAAGCGTACAATGAGTACGTTTCTGGATCACTCCGACTTCAGAGAGGCAGTCCAGAAACACCGAGCTTGTCCAGATAAGCGCTTTTCTAAGCGCCTTAAGGACACACGTTATCCCTTCCCCCCTGACGTTGTCAAGGGTTGGGCTCAGTGTCCCAAGGTGGATCCTCCAGTCTCCAGACTGGCGGCTAGATCCATAGTTGCAGTGGAAGATGGGGCTTCACTCAAAGATGCCACTGACAGACAGATGGAGCTCTGGTTGAAATCCATATATGAGGCTATCGGCGCGTCCTTTGCTCCGGCATTCGCAGCCGTATGGGCACTCCAAGCTATCTCAGCTTGTCACTCGCAGATTAATGCAGTCACACGTGCCTCTGCTCCGCAGGTGGTGTCCTTAACCTCTCAGGCGTCGGCGTTTGCGTCCTACGCCATTAATGCTGTCCTGGACTCTGCGAGCCGTACGGCGGTAGCATCCGCCAATTCTGTGGCAGTCCGCAGGGCCATGTGGCTACGTGAATGGAAGGCAGACTCTGCTTCCAAAAAGTTCTTAACCGGTTTGCCATTTTCTGGCGACCGCCTGTTTGGTGAGCGATTGGATGAAATCATTAAACAATCCAAGGGAAAGGACTCATCCTTACCCCAGTCCAAACCAAATAGACCTCAACAACGGAAGGTACAATCGAGGTTTCGGTCCTTTCGGCCCGCGGGCAGGTCTCAATTCTCCTCGTCCAACAGGCCACAGAAGGGTCAGACGAACTCCGATGCATGGCGGTCTAAGTCACGTCCTAAAAAGACCGCCGGAGGAACCGCTCCCAAAGCGGCCTCCTCATGACTTTCGGCCTCTTCACACCGCATCCTCGGTCGGTGGCAGGCTCTCCCGCTTTTGCGACGCCTGGCTGCCACAGGTACAAGACCGTTGGGTGAGAGACATTCTGTCTCACGGTTACAGGATAGAGTTCAGCTCTCGTCCTCTGACTCGATTCTTCAGAACATCTCCGCCCCCCGAGCGAGCCGATGCTCTTCTTCAGGCGGTGTGCACTCTGAAGGCAGAAGGAGTGGTGATCCCTGTTCCTCTTCAGCAACAAGGTCACGGTTTTTACTCCAACTTGTTTGTGGTGCCAAAAAAGGACGGATCTTTCCGTCCTGTTCTGGACCTAAAACTGCTCAACAAACACGTAAAAACCAGGCGGTTCCGGATGGAATCGCTCCGCTCCGTCATCGCCTCAATGTCCCAAGGAGATTTCCTAGCATCAATCGACATCAAAGATGCTTATCTCCACGTACCGATTGCACCAGAGCATCAGCTATTCCTGCGTTTCGCCATAGGGGACGAACACCTTCAGTTCGTGGCACTGCCTTTCGGCCTGGCGACAGCACCACGGGTCTTCACCAAGGTCATGGCAACAGTGGTAGCAGTCGTACACTCTCAGGGACACTCGGTGATCCCTTACTTAGACGATCTGCTTGTCAAGGCACCCTCTCGAGTGGCATGCCAACACAGCCTGGACATTGCTCTGGAGACTCTCCAGAGATTCGGGTGGATCATCAATTTTCCAAAGTCAAATCTGACACCGGCCCAATCACTGACATATCTCGGGATGGAGTTTCATACTCTCTCAGCGATAGTGAAGCTTCCGCTGGACAAACAGCGTTCACTACAGACAGGGGTGCAATCTCTCCTTCAAGGCCAGTCACACCCCTTGAGGCGCCTCATGCACTTCCTAGGGAAGATGGTGGCAGCAATGGAGGCAGTTCCGTTTGCGCAGTTTCATCTGCGTCCACTTCAATGGGACATTCTCCGCAAGTGGGACAGGAAGTCGACGTCCCTCGACAGGAACGTCTCCCTTTCTCAGGCAGCCAAAGCCTCCCTTCGGTGGTGGCTTCTTCCCACTTCATTGTCGAAGGGGAAATCCTTCCTACCCCCATCCTGGGCGGTGGTCACGACGGACGCGAGTCTGTCAGGGTGGGGAGCGGTCTTTCTCCACCACAGGGCCCAGGGTACCTGGACTCAGCCAGAGTCCTCTCTTCAGATCAATGTTCTGGAGATAAGGGCAGTGTATCTTGCCCTAAAGGCGTTCCAGCCGTGGCTGGAAGGCAAGCAGATCCGAATTCAGTCGGACAACTCCACAGCGGTGGCATACATCAACCACCAAGGAGGAACACGCAGTCAGCAAGCCTTCCAGGAAGTCCGGCGGATTCTGCTGTGGGTGGAAGCCACAGCATCCACCATATCCGCAGTTCACATCCTGGGCGTAGAAAACTGGGAAGCAGACTTTCTCAGTCGCCAGGGCATGGACGCAGGGGAATGGTCCCTTCACCCGGACGTGTTTCAAGAGATCTGTTGCCGCTGGGGAATGCCGGATGTCGACCTAATGGCGTCCCGGCACAACCACAAGGTCCCAGCATTCATGGCACGGTCTCAAGATCACAGAGCTCTGGCGGCAGACGCATTAGTTCAGGATTGGTCGCAGTTTCAACTGCCTTATGTGTTTCCTCCTCTGGCACTGTTGCCCAGAGTGTTACGCAAGATCAGGTCCGACTGCCGCCGCGCCATCCTCGTCGCTCCAGACTGGCCGAGGAGGTCGTGGTACCCGGATCTGTGGCATCTCACGGTGGGCCAACCGTGGGCACTACCAGACCGACCAGACTTGCTGTCTCAAGGGCCGTTTTTCCATCTGAATTCTGCGGCCCTCAACCTGACTGTGTGGCCATTGAGTCCTGGATCCTAGCGTCTTCAGGGTTATCTCAAGAGGTCATTGCCACTATGAGACAGGCCAGGAAACCAGCGTCCGCCAAGATCTACCACAGGACGTGGAGGATATTCTTATCCTGGTGCTCTGATCAGGGTTTTACTCCCTGGCCATTTGCCTTGCCCACTTTTCTTTCCTTCCTTCAATCCGGATTGGAAAAGGGTTTGTCGCTCGGCTCCCTTAAGGGACAAGTCTCAGCGCTCTCTGTGTTTTTTCAGAAGCGCCTAGCCAGACTTCCAAAGGTACGCACGTTCCTGCAGGGGGTTTGTCACATAGTCCCTCCTTACAAGCGTCCGTTAGAACCCTGGGATCTGAACAGGGTGCTGATGGCTCTTCAGAAACCACCCTTCGAGCCAATGAAGGATATTTCTCTTTCACGCCTTTCGCAGAAAGTGGTCTTCCTAGTAGCAGTCACATCACTTCGGAGAGTGTCTGAGCTGGGAGCGCTGTCATGCAAAGCTCCTTTCCTGGTGTTTCACCAGGACAAGGTGGTTCTGCGTCCGGTTCCGGAATTTCTCTCTAAGGTGGTATCCCCTTTTCATCTCAATCAGGATATCTCCTTACCTTCTTTTTGTCCACATCCAGTTCACCAATGTGAAAAGGATTTGCACTTGTTAGATCTGGTGAGAGCACTCAGACTCTACATTTCTCGTACGGCGTCCCTGCGCCGCTCGGATGCACTCTTTGTCCTTGTCGCTGGCCAGTGTAAAGGGTCACAGGCTTCCAAATCAACCCTGGCTCGGTGGATCAAGGAACCAATTCTCGAAGCCTACCGTTCTTCTGGGCTTCCGGTTCCCTCAGGGCTGAAGGCCCATTCTACCAGAGCCGTGGGTGCGTCCTGGGCTTTGCGGCACCAGGCTACGGCTCAGCAGGTGTGTCAGGCGGCTACCTGGTCGAGCCTGCACACTTTCAGGAAACACTATCAGGTGCATACCTATGCCTCGGCAGATGCCAGCCTAGGTAGGCGAGTTCTTCAGGCGGCGGTTGCCCACCTGTAGGAAGGGGCCGTTTTACGGCTCTATTACGAGGTATTATTTTACCCACCCAGGGACTGCTTTTAGACGTCCCAATTGTCTGGGTCTCCCAATGAAGCGACAAAGAAGAAGGGAATTTTGTTTACTTACCGTAAATTCCTTTTCTTCTAGCTCCAATTGGGAGACCCAGCACCCGCCCCTGTTCCCTTCGGGCTGTTGTTCTTTGTGTACACATGTTGTTCATGTTGAATGGTTTTCAGTTTTCCGAACTTCCTTCGGATTGAATTTACTTTAGACCAATTTATAAGTTTCCTCCTTCCTGCTTTTGCACCAAAACTGAGGAGCCTGTGATGCACGGGGGGGTGTATAGGCAGAAGGGGAGGGGCTTTACACTTTTAAGTGTAATACTTTGTGTGGCCTCCGGAGGCAGAAGCTATACACCCCAAAAAAACTAATTGTCTGGGTCTCCCAATTGGAGCTAGAAGAAAAGGAATTTACGGTAAGTAAACAAAATTCCCTTCTTTTTTACCTCAGTTTTCTTTTTCGCTCCTAATTGGGAGACCCAGACAGTGGGTGTATAGCTACTGCCCTCTGGAGGCCGCACAAAGAACTACACTTAAAAGTGTAAGGCCCCTCCCCTTCTGGCTATACACCCTCCCGTAGGAGTACAGATTCCTCAGTTTTAGCTTTGTGCGCAAGGAGGTCAGACACGCACGCATAGCTCCATTGTTTTTAGTCAGCAGCAGCTGCTGACTATATCGGATGGAAGAAAAGAGGACACATATAGTGTCCCCAGCATGCTCCCTTCTCACCCCACTGTATGTCGGAGGTGTTTGTAAGGTTGAGGTACCCATTGCGGGTACGGCGGCAGGAGCCCACATGCTGATTCCTTCCCCATCCCTTTTTACAGGGCTCTGGGTGAAGTGGGATTTACCGGTCTCCAGGCACTGAGACCGTGCTCCATCTACAGCCCCTGGAGAAGATGCTGGATGGAGCGGAGTACATCAGGGACATGGCCCTGCTTCCTCAAGGTACTCTGTGTCCCCGTGCATTTGGCGCTCACACCGCAGCTTGCTGGGTGTTGTAGTGCGCCGGGGGACATCAGCGCTACGGCGCTTGTGCCAGGCCTCATTCAGCTTCGCTGAAGCAGGCACACTAGTGGGAAACGGTCGCGCCGGCCGCTGGGACTGCGGCGCGGCTGGCACTTGTGGTGCGCCGGGGACTTCAGCGCGGCCCGCGCTTTTACGGCGGCCGCGCTGATAACTCGAGTCCCCGGCTTTTGCGGCCTGCTTCCGTTCGTTCCCGCCCCCGGACCTGCCAGTCAGGAGAGGGGCGGGACGCTGGCCACGTCTAGGAACGGTCATGCCGGCCGCTGGGACTGCGGCGCGGCTGACACTTGTGGTGCGCCGGGGACTTCAGCGCGGCCCGCGCTTTTACGGCGGCCGCGCTGATAACTCGAGTCCCCGGCTTTTGCGGCCTGCTTCCGTTCGTTCCCGCCCCCAGACCTGCCAGTCAGGAGAGGGGCGGGACGCTGGCCAGTGCATCAGCGCTGAGGGCTGGAGTCGTTTTTACATACTCCAGCCCTCACAATCGGCACAGAGGGGACACTGTTCCCGCACTTTTGTTTGGGAACTCCCACGGACCGCCCCTCTCCACAGACGCCGGCAGCCATTCCTGCTGACACGCTGAGCTGCAGAGGGGAGCCGGGGAGACCCAGACAGGGAATCTGCAGCCTCTTACCCGCTATTCAGCGGGCGGTAAGCCCCCTCTTGTGCCAGTATTATTCTTAGTATTTTGTTTCTACAAATACTTTGTATTGCATAGCGCTGGTCGCCCTTTGGCTATAGACTCTCTCACATTGCAGAGAGCCAGCAACATGTCGTCCGTAAAACGCAAGGGTGCCAAGGCACAGACATTATATGCTTCCTGCACCGCTTGTGGGACTTTTCTACCGGCAGGCTCCACGGACCCCCATTGTGTGCAGTGCTCGGCCCCTGCGGCGCTTGCACAGTCGGGACCTCTGCTGGACGTGACCCAGGGTGTACCACCTGTGAATGCTGTCCAGGTGACAGGAACTGAGTTTGCAGCTTTTGCTGACAGAATGTCTCTCACTATGTCACAAATTCTTGACACATTGCGAGCTAGGCCTGTACTTCAGGCCACGGACACTGTGCAATCATTGCCCCCTGGTCCCCCTCAGCTCCAAGCTCCGGGACGGGCATATACACCTCAGGGTGAAGACTCTGACTCGGACGATGGCCCCGGGCAGCCTAAGCGGGCTCGCTATGACGGGCCTTCACATTCATCTCAATGGTCAGGATCCCAGCGAGATGAATCTATGGGTGATGAGGCGGACGTAACTGATCAGGATTCTGATCCTGGGACCGCTCTCAATCTAGATACACCAGATGGTGACGCCATAGTTAATGATCTTATATTTAACATCAATAAGATGTTAAATATTTCCCCACCAGCTCCTCTTGTGGAGGAGTCAGCTTCGCAGCACGAGAGAATCCATTTCAGATACCCTAAGCGTACTTTAAGCACTTTTCTGGACCACGCTGACTTTAGAGACGCAATCCAGAAACCCCACGCTTATCCTGAAAGGCGTTTTCCTAAACGGCTTAAAGATACACGCTATCCTTTTCCCCCTGAGGTGGTCAAGGGTTGGACCCAGTGTCCAAAAGTGGATCCTCCAATTTCCAGGCTTGCAGCTAGATCCTTGGTTGCAGTTGAAGATGGAGCGGCACTTAAAGATGCCACTGACAGGCAGATGGAGCTCTGGCTGAAATCCATCTATGAAGCGATTGGAGCGTCATTAGCGCCTTCTTTTGCGGCCGTATGGGCACTCCAAGCTATCTCAGCCGGGCTTGCGCGAGTTGACTCCGTCACACGTGCATGTGCCCCGCAGGTAGCACCATTGACCTCGCAAATGGCGGCATTCGCGTCGTACGCGATTAATGCTGTTCTTGACGCTACAAGCCGCACGGCAGTGGCGTCAGCCAACTCCGTTGTTTTGCGTAGGGCCCTGTGGTTGAGACATTGGAAAGCAGATTCTCATTCCAAGAAGTGCTTAACCAATTTGCCTTTTTCTCGTGACCGATTGTTTGGAGAGCGTTTGGATGAAATCATCAAACACTCCAAGGGTAAGGACTCATCCTTACCGCAACACAGACAAAACAAACCCCAACAAAGGAAGGGTCAGTCTGGTTATCGGTCCTTTCGAGGACCGGGCAGGTCCCAATTCGCCTCGTCAAAAAAGACTCAAAAGGACCAGAGACGCTCAGATTCTTGGAGGTCTCAGTCACGCCCAAAAAGGACAGCCGGAGGAACCGTTGCCAAGACGGCGTCCTCCTGACTTGCGGTCTCCGATTCCCACACCCGCGGTCGGTGGGAGGCTTTCCCACTTTGGCGACATCTGGCTGTCACACGTCAAAGACCGTTGGGTGAGGGATATTCTGTCTCACGGGTACAGGATAGAGTTCAGTTCTCGTCCGCCAACTCGTTTCTTCAGAACTTCTCCACCTCCAGACCGAGCCGATGCTCTGTTGCAGGCGGTGGCCGCTCTAAAGGCGGAAGGAGTGGTGACCTCCGTCCCGCTTCAGGAACAAGGTCACGGTTTTTACTCCAATCTGTTTGTGGTCCCAAAAAAGGACGGATCGTATCGGCCCGTCCTGGATCTAAAGTTGCTCAACAGACACGTAAAAGTCAGGAGGTTCCGGATGGAATCCCTACGCTCCGTCATAGCCTCAATGTCTCAAGGAGATTTTCTAGCATCAATAGATATCAAGGATGCGTATCTCCACGTGCCGATCGCACCAGAGCATCAGCGTTTCCTACGCTTCGTCATACACGACGAACACCTACAGTTCGTAGCGTTACCTTTCGGTCTGGCAACAGCCCCCCGGGTCTTCACCAAGGTCATGGCAGCAGTAGTAGCTGTTCTGCACTCGCAGGGTCACTCGGTCATCCCGTATCTAGACGACCTGCTTATAAAGGCACCCTCTCAAGAGGCATGCCAACACAGTCTGAAGGTGGCACTAGACACTCTCCAGAGTTTCGGGTGGATTATCAACTTTCCAAAGTCTCATCTAACCCCGACCCAATCTCTGACTTATCTTGGCATGGAGTTTCATACTCTATCAGCGATAGTGAAGCTTCCACTGGACAAGCAGTGCTCGCTACGGACTGGAGTGCAATCTCTCCTTCAGAGCCAGTCGCACTCACTGAGGCGCCTCATGCATTTCCTAGGAAAGATGGTAGCAGCAATGGAGGCAGTCCCGTTTGCGCAGTTTCATCTGCGCCCTCTACAATGGGACATTCTACGCCAATGGGACGGGAAATCGACGTCCCTCGACAGGACTGTCTCCCTCTCTCAGACTGCCAAGGACTCTCTCCGTTGGTGGCTTCTCCCCACCTCATTGTCACAGGGAAAGTCGTTCCTTCCCCCGTCCTGGGCAGTGGTCACGACGGATGCGAGCCTATCAGGGTGGGGAGCGGTGTATCTCCACCACAGGGCTCAGGGGATGTGGACTCTGGAAGAGTCCACCCTGCAGATCAATGTTCTGGAAATCAGAGCAATCTATCTTGCCCTGCGAGCCTTCCAACAATGGCTGGAAGGCAAGCAGATTCGGATTCAGTCGGACAATTCTACGGCGGTGGCTTACATCAACCACCAAGGGGGAACACGCAGTCGCCAAGCTTTTCAAGAAGTCCAACGGATTTTGACGTGGGTGGAAAGCAGAGCGTCCACCATATCCGCAGTTCACATCCCAGGCGTGGAAAACTGGGAAGCAGACTTTCTCAGTCGCCAGGGCATGGACGCAGGAGAATGGTCCCTTCACCCGGACGTGTTTCAGCAGATCTGTTGCCGCTGGGGGACGCCGGACGTCGATCTGATGGCGTCACGGCACAACAACAAGGTCCCAGTTTTCATGGCACGGTCTCACGATCACCGAGCACTGGCGGCAGACGCCTTGGTTCAGGATTGGTCGCAATTCCGACTCCCCTATGTGTTCCCACCTCTAGCATTGTTACCCAGAGTTCTCCGGAAAATCAGGTCCGACTGCCATCGAGCCATACTCGTCGCTCCAGATTGGCCAAGAAGGTCGTGGTACCCGGATCTGTGGCATCTCACGGTAGGCCAACCGTGGACACTACCAGACCGTCCAGATTTGCTGTCTCAAGGGCCGTTTTTCCATCTGAATTCTGCGGCCCTGAACCTGACTGTGTGGCCATTGAGTCCTGGATCCTAGCGGCCTCAGGTTTATCTCAGGAGGTTGTTGCCACAATGAGACAGGCTAGAAAACCATCCTCAGCTAAGATCTATCACAGAACGTGGAAGATATTCTTAGCGTGGTGCTTGGCTCAAGGGTTTTCTCCCTGGCCATTTGCATTGCCAATTTTTCTTTCCTTCCTGCAGTCTGGGTTGGAAAAAGGTTTGTCGCTTAGCTCTCTTAAGGGTCAAGTCTCCGCGCTATCCGTATTCTTTCAGAAGCGCTTGGCACAGCTTTCTAAAGTACGCACGTTTCTCCAAGGAGTTTGTCATATCGTTCCTCCTTACAGACGGCCATTGGAACCCTGGGATCTGAACAAGGTTCTCATTGCTCTCCAGAAGCCGCCTTTCGAGCCTTTGAAAGAGGTTCCCCTTTCTCGGCTTTCACAAAAGGTAGTTTTTCTTGTGGCGGTCACGTCTCTTCGAAGAGTGTCCGAGCTAGCGGCGTTATCTTGCAAATCTCCCTTCCTGGTGTTTCACCAAGACAAGGTAGTACTGCGTCCAATTCCAGAGTTTTCTCCCAAGGTGGTTTCTTCCTTTCATCTCAATCAGGATATCACCTTACCATCTTTGTGTCCGCATCCAGTTCACCAATTTGAAAAGGGTTTACATCTGTTGGACCTGGTGAGAGCACTCAGGATTTACATTTCTCGCACGGCGGCTCTACGCCGTTCGGATGCGCTCTTTGTCCTAGTCGCTGGTCAGCATAAGGGATCGCAAGCTTCCAAATCCACCCTGGCGCGGTGGATCAAGGAACCAATTCTTCACACATACCGTTCTGCTGGGCTTCCGATTCCATCTGGACTGAAGGCCCATTCTACCAGAGCCGTGGGTGCGTCCTGGGCATTACGGCATCAGGCTACGGCTCAGCAAGTGTGCCAGGCGGCTACCTGGTCGAGTCTGCACACGTTTACCAAACACTATCAAGTGCATACCTACGCTTCGGCAGATGCCAGCCTAGGTAGACAGGTCCTTCAGGCGGCGGTGGCCCACCTGTAGGAAGAGGCTGTCTGACAGCCCGTTCATGTGGTATCTTTTTACCCACCCAGGGACTGCTTTTGGACGTCCCACTGTCTGGGTCTCCCAATTAGGAGCGAAAAAGAAGAAGGGAATTTTGTTTACTTACCGTAAATTCCTTTTCTTCTAGCTCCAATTGGGAGACCCAGCACCCGCCCTATTTGTTCTTAGGGTTTCGTTTTTTCGGGTGCACATGTTGTTCATGTTGTTTCTTAAGTTCTCCGATCGTGTTATCGGATTGAATTTGTTTTTGAAACTGTTATTGGCTTTCCTCCTTCTTGCTTTGGTACTAAAACTGAGGAATCTGTACTCCTACGGGAGGGTGTATAGCCAGAAGGGGAGGGGCCTTACACTTTTAAGTGTAGTTCTTTGTGCGGCCTCCAGAGGGCAGTAGCTATACACCCACTGTCTGGGTCTCCCAATTGGAGCTAGAAGAAAAGGAATTTACGGTAAGTAAACAAAATTCCCTTCTTTGTAAGTGAAAACCAGAAATTAAACAGTCAGAGGAGAAGTATAATAGAAACACGTCACCACTCCTGTATTATTACACACTCCTCGTTTACGGTTACAAATACTGAGGTAAAAAACTCACCAAATACTCAATGTGTGCACATGACGTAGAAAGGCAAAACCTGGAAACACAGCTAAGGACCTGTGAGCACTGGAAAATTACTTTTTCTTAAGAAAAATCGGCACCCTCTGGCAGAATTCCACACCTGCGGCAAAAACCGCACCAAAACCACACCCAAATTTTTGCCGCAGTTTGTTGCGTTTTTGCCGCGGAAGTGGCATGCTACTTCTTTTTTGCTACAGTAAAGCTGCAGAAATTGTGCAGCAAAACTTGTAGGAAAAAAAAACGCAGCGTGCATACAGCATTTTGGATTTCCCATAGATTTTGCTGGAGAAGGACTGCAGCAAGGTTATGAACAAAAAACCACACCTTTTCTGCGGCAAAAACGCGGCAAATCCGCTGCAAAAAACGCAGCGTGCGTACAGGGCCAAAGGCAACTTGCACACGTTGAGTATTTGGTGATTTTTTTTACCTTAGTATTTGTAACCGAAGACCAGGAGTGGGTGAAAAATGCAGAAGTGGTGCCCATGTTTCTATTCCTCTGATTGTTCCATTTCTGGTTTCGATTTACAAAAACTGAGGTAAAAAACTCAGCAAACACTCAGCATGTGCATGAGGTCTACAAAGGCAAAACCTTGAAACACATCTAAGGCCACGTACGTACGTTGAGTGGTTTTAGTCAGTTTTTTTTACCTCAGTTTTTGTAGCCGAAGACCAGGAGTGGGTGATAAATACAGAAGTGGCGCCCGTGTTTCTATTATAATTTTCCTCTGTTTGTCCTACTCCTGATTTTGGCTACAAATACTGAGGTAAAAAACTCAACATATGAACATGGCCTTAGAGGCAAATGCTATTTACACATCGAGAAGGGTTAAAAACCTCTCCTCACCTCATATTTCTCACAGCTGAGAGTTTGGTACAGTTGTGTCCGTCTAGGCAATCCTCTTTACGTTAAATGGTCCATACCAATACATTTTACCTACACTAATACATTGTAACAAAATCTGTGAACAGGAGAGACGTGTATGTCTCATATATTAAGCTCACAGTGGATTTTCCAGACCGGTTACAATTGTAACAAACCCTCAGCTATGAGAAGTATTAGATCAGGGCCAATGTTTTGTAGTGGTAATGAAGGTGGGGGGTGAGAGGTGCCAATGTTTGTTGTTAACTTCTATTACTTGCTTCCAGTCCCCTCCTTACAGCTCAGGAAGTTATGACTCCATTAAGACAGAAGTGACCGAAGTCAGCGGAGGGGCGGAGGACCTGTCAGTAAGCCGGACCGCGGCAGTGGACGACGACGATGAAGACGACCATGAAGACAACGATCGCATCACAGACACCGAAGGGCTGGACCCTGAACGTCTGAAAGCTTTTAATGTGAGCCCGGGGTTAATTAAGGTGGTGGGTGGGAGGGGGTTAACAACCACTATGACTATAAATAGCACCAAATTAAAGGGGTATTCCCTTTTCTAATATCATATTTCAATATGAAGTAAGCGTAAATCATAATAATATTAGTAGATACCTCCATTTTTAAATGTAGTATAGTTCTCCTGATTAGCCATATCTCTTACCTCGTGTGCAGGGCATTGCAGCTTAGGCATCCATGGTTATGTCCACTCATATAGTGACACTAAAGGGGGCTTTACACACTGCGATATCGTTAATGAATTATCGTCGGGGTCCCGGTGTTTGTGACGCACATCCGGCGTCATTAACGTTATCGCAGCGTGTGATAAGTATGAGCGACTTTAAACGATCGCAAAAGCGGTCAAAATCGTTTGCCACAGAGAGGTCGTCCTGAAACAAAAAATCGTTCTCTGCTTATTAGCGATGTTGTTCCTTCGGCACCACACATCGCTGTGTGTGACACCGCAGGAGTGACGAACATCTCCTTACCTGCCTCCACCAGCAATGAGGAAGGAAAGAGGTGGGCGGGATGTTACGTCCCGCTCATCTCCGCCCCTCCGCTTCTATTGGACGCCTGCCGTGACGTCGCTATGACGCCGCATGAACCGTCCCCTTAGAAAGGAGGCGGATTGCTGGCCAGAGCGACGTCACAGGGCAGGTAAGTCCGTGTGACGGGGGTAAGCAAGGTTGTGCTCCACGGGCAGCGATTTGCCCGTGTCGCACAACCGACGGGGGCGGGTACAATTGCTTGCGATCTCGCTAGCGAGATCGCAGCGTGTAAAGCCCGCTTTAGTTGCTCGTGGTCGTAATCATGGATATGTAATCTGCAATGCCCTGCACATGAGGTAAGAGACATGGCTAAGCAGGAGAATTATACTACATTTCTAATTGGAGGTATTTGCTAATATTATTATTATTACGTCAACTACATAGTGGGATAGGATCTTGGAGATGGGAATACCCTTTTAATTATTCCCAATATATACTGTGACGTTCTTCATCCAAAATATTTTTGCTGTAAATATGCACCCCATAATCTACGCGTCTGACATGTCCTTACCATTTCAGATGTTCGTCCGCCTCTTCGTGGATGAAAACCTCGATCGCATGGTCCCCATCTCCAAGCAGCCCAAAGAGAAGATACAGGCCATCATTGAGTCCTGCAGCCGTCAGTTCCCAGAATTCCAAGAGCGTGCGAGAAAGCGCATCCGCACCTACCTGAAATCCTGCCGGCGCATGAAGAAGAACGGCATGGAGATGGTGAGATCCGACCCGGATACTTGCAGGGGCTATGTGAGTTACCAGCTTGTCTGTGTGTGGTGTAGTGTGGGCATGTAACATGGCAGTATTGATTAAAGGGGACCTACACATAATATATCGGTGCAGGCGGAGTAGTGACGGCGTCTGTTATACCATGGGCTCCTCAAGCATGGATGGTGGAGAATATGAGAAATTTGCACCTTCCTCTAGTCATTCTACTGCAGTACCAATTTAATTATAGTGTTTGGTTCCTTTAATAGATTCCTTCTTATTAAAACCCGCTTTACACGCTGCAATGTATCTTACAATGTGTCGACGGGGTCACGTTGTAAGTGACGCACATCCGGCATTGTAAGGTACATTGCAGTGTGTAACAGCTACGTGCGATTGCGATTGAACGGTAAAACGTTCATCGCACGCACATCGTTCATTCCTCATGAATTGCACGTCAGATTGTTCATCGTACGCGGGGCAGCGCACATCGCGGTGTGTGACATCCTGGGAACGATGAACAGATCTTACCTGAATCCTGCGGCTCCCGGCCGGTAATGCGGAAGGAAGAAGGTGGGCGGAATGTTTACGTCCCGCTCAGCTCCGCCCCACTCCTCCCCTTCTATTGGCCGGCTGCCGCGTGACGTCAATGTGACGCCGAACGTCCCTCCCACTCCAGGAAGTGGACGTTCGCCGCCCACAGCGAGGGCGTATGGACGGGTAAGTACGTGTGACGGGGGTTAATCGTTTGTGCGGCATGTTCAACAAACTGAACGTGCTGCACATACGATGGGGGCGGGTACGATTGCATACGATATCGTATGCTAAATTGCAACGTGTAAAGCAGGCTTAAGACTGTATCATTCCAGTAATATAGTAGACAGGCGCAGCCGTGTAATAACCTGTCCCCAATGATTGGATGACTTTGTATTTCAGTTCCCTATTAATTTTCAATATCTCTGCTTGTTGTCAGTGAACAGAAACATTAATTTGTACACCCTGAGGCTGAAAGTCTGTACAGACGACCTCCGTTTCCCATCCGATAAGCTACTCACATCATCCGCACAGTTCTCTCTCTTCCTTTTGGATAGTTTGTTACAGTGTACCAGTGCAGGTAACATGTATCGTTCTGGAGTCCAGGCTATTTCTTCGGTAAAATTGTAGCAAACCCTCAGCTGTGAGTTGTACTATATCTATACAGGTATTTTACGTTCACTGCCAACAAGCCAAGATACTGAGAGTGGGTGTGTATCAAAGTATTTTAGAAAGTTGCAGAACTTGCATGGATTAAAGGGGTATTCGAGAAACAGAAAGTTATCACCTATGTACAGGACAGTGATAACTTTAGGATCAGCGGGTGTCAGACCACTGAGACCCCCATTGATCACCAGAACGTTTCTGGAATACCCTTATAAACTGGACAGTGTGCAGCGCTTAAATCGGTCTGTGATAATAATATACTGAGTATATAATGTACCGTGGGTGATACATATTTATGGATGATACATATACTGGAGTCCGATAGCCCGGGCTCTATTGAATTATCACAATTATGTTTAGATATCATAGTTCTGAAATTATATATGCCCCCTACTCTTATTCCAGGCTCGGCCAACTCCTCCTCACCTGACCTCCGCTATGGCAGAGAATATCCTGGCTGCCGCCTGTGAAAGTGAGACCCGGAAAGCAGCCAAGAGGATGAGGCTAGAGATTTACCAGACAGCTCAGGTAACTCTTATACATCTCGATCAGTGATCCGCAGCAGTGTGCTGGCCCATAGAGGAGGGAAAGGCTGTAAATGGTAAATAATAATTACCGATACTGCCAGGCCGAGGATCAAATCGCAGTAATCGGCGACTCTCCTCAGCTGAGATTGACAGCATGTATGTCTATGTAGCTGTTACACTCAGCTGTTTAAAGGCGCCAATGATTGCAAGGCAGTATTTGGGTTGGCAGGACCAGTAATACAATAAGCAGAGTGTGGGTGCAGTGCAGGACTCAGAGCGGTGGGTAGTATTACGGGAGAGGAGGGTGAATATTCATTCTCTTAATTAGCCATACACTTGCTCACTGCAATCAGCAGTACTCCTGATCTGAGAGTGACAGCTTGAATGTCTATGCAGGTGTCACTCTCAGCTCAGGAGAGTCACTGAGGATTGTGATGCGATCCTGGTATAGTGATACAGTACAGCAGGTATAGAGTTTTGGTGCTGTACCGCAGGGGACTCCGAGCGGGGCGGGATTCTGGGTGGGGAAGAAGATGAATATTCAATAACTTAATTAACCGACACTCCTGATCTGGGAGTGATAGCGTGTATGTGTATATCTGTGCAGCTGTCACTCTCAACTGAGGAGAGATAACGAGGATTATCGTGCACTAATACAGCAGGCAAATATCCCTTTTTCTCTTATCTATTTATCTCTTATCTATCTCTTCTCTATCTATCATCTATCTCTTATTTATTTCATATCTATCGGTTTAATTATAGCATATATACACACACACACACACACACAGACCCGCAGATGCACATGCGCACGCACATGCACATGCGCACGCACATGCACATGCGCACGCACTTGCACATGCGCACGCACTTGCACATGCGCACAAGCACACCTGCCTGTCACTTCTTCATCTTTAGACTCCTGCAGTGAAGAGATCTCTGTTACACAATAGTCACATGACGTGATGTCACAAAGGTCCTTAAACAGTCTTATCAGGATATAAATGCTGAGGCCCCTAGGAGAATACCCATTTTGCTCTCTCTTCCCCCTAATGCCAGTCCTGCATACCAGCCTGTCTATTGTTCAGTTCTTTTAGACTTCTGCAATTAAGAGACCTCTGGTCACATGACTGAAGTGACTATTGTCCCTTACACAATATTAACCTCAGAATACAAACTTTGGGGACCCTGAGAAATTGTGCAGTTTGACTCCCTCTAACACCAGCCCTGACTGTAATTAAGGCTTATTTTTGGAGTAGGGCTTATATTTCAAGCATACTCCAAAAATCCTGTAAAATCATGCTAGGGATTGTTTTTATTAGCCCAATCTCCAGACCTGAACCCCATTGAAAAGCTTGGAATGTAATCAAGAGGAAGATGGATAGTCACAAGCCATCAAACAAAGAAGAACTGCTTAATTTGTGCGCCAGGAGTGGCATGAGGTCACCCAAAAGCAGTGTGACAGACTGGTGGAAAGCATGCCAAGACGCATGAAAGCTGTGATTAAAAATCATGGTTATACCACAAAACATTGATTTCTGAACTCTTCCTGAGGTAAAACATTAGTATTGTTGTTTCTAAATGATTATTAACTTGTTTTCTTTGCATTATTTGAGGTCTGAAAGCAATGCATTTTTCTTTATCGTTCCTTTGGGAGACCCAGACCATGGGGTGTTTAGCTTCTGCCTCCGGAGGACACACAAAGTACTACACTTAAAAGTGTAGCTCCTCCCTCTGAGCTTATACACCCCCTGGTAGCCAGTCCTAGCCAGTTTATTGCTTTGTGTCAGGAGGCCATACATCCACACATGCATTCTCATCTGATTTGTTTGACTTTTGGAAAGAGTTTGAAGAAAAGCGGGTCCATGTCTGGACTCCCGGCATGTCCCTTCTCACCCCACTGTGTCGGCGGTGTTGTTAAGGTTGATTTACAAGGCTGCAGCCTTACATGCCGCGCTCCTTCACCATCCCTTCTGGGCTCTGGCTTGAAGTGGGAGCCAGCACGGTCTCCATGCCTGGCAGGAGTCCGGTCTCCATCCACAGCCCCTTGAGGATTCTGTTGGACCGGAGCACTCATCCCCAGGGACATGGCCCTGCGTCTCAGCAGCTAAGTACCTGAGACGTTTATGTTGGGGTTCCCGGTTCTTTATTGTAAGGGGAGAGTATGCTGTATGTGATTGTTTTATCTTTTCCGGCGGGTTCTCTAGCTTTTGCCTGAGAACCGCGCCGATGGTGCCTGCTTGTCGGCCTCGCCGCTGAAATTTAGGCCCCGGCTTCGCCGGAGGCCTAGTTTCATTTTCCTGCCCTCGCATGTCACTCATGCAGAGGGACAAGTTCGGCTCCTCCCGGCGGCCGTTCTACACAGGGGAGGGACACTCCCCACTGCTGGGGCGTCCCTCCTTCCCTGCAGGTCTCTATAGCCCTCCAGTTCCCGCTCTTTTATAGGAACGCCCTCTTCTCAGGCAGAGTTCACTCTGCTCTGGGACATCCTGCATTCTGCATCTCTGCTGAGGTGCTGCGACTGGGGGACCAGGCTTCGGGATCTGGAGGGCACACAACACCGCGCTCAGCGGTCTGGTAAGCCACAGCCGGTCTCCGGTTGTGGACCTCTGTATATTCTCCCTGGGGTTCATTCTCTGCAAAGCCCCCACTCCAGCAGCATGTCTCACACAAGGAGCAAGGCTCCAAAGCTTTATTCTGCATGCACTGCATGTAAGCTCCTGCTGCCTGAGCCGAGCACCTATCCACATTGTGATGTCTGCTCTAACTTGGCGGTGCCACAGCCTGGAGTCTCACCCCCAGTGGTCTCTCAGGCTGCTGCTGCACCTGTGATTGAACCCCCGGCCTGGGTAGAGTCCTTTTCTAGGTCCATATCCCAGTCATTTGCTGAGTCCATGGGGCTTTTGTCCAGGACTTTGATGAATATGCATCAGCCCCCCTCACAGGGTGCCTCTAATACTCTTGACAGAGGACTCCGATCCTCTGACCTCCGTCCATCGGAGCTCACGGAGGATTCATCATCTGATCCCAGACCCCGTCCTTCTAAGAGAAGGCGCAGGGTTTCCTCCCCCTCCCCATCCCACGGCTCTGTCTCAAGAGCTGACTCTCAAGATGAGGAGGATGCCCTCACTGGGGGCTCGGAGGCTATGTATCCCATCGATTTTTCTGAGGGTGACTCAGATCTTAGTGATTTGATTGCTTCTATTAATTCTGTGCTGGATCTCAATCCGCCAGTGTCAGAGGAGCAACTCTCTTTGGCAGAAAAACATCAGTTTACCTCGCCTAAGAGAGTGAAGAGTGTGTTCTTTAACCACTCCAGTTTTCAGACCGCTGTGACCAAACCCAGGGCCTGCCCTGACAAACGCTTTCCAAAGCGTGGTTCTGATGACCGGTTTCCATTTCCACCTGAGGTGGTCAAGGAGTGGTCTCACTCCCCAAAGGTAGACCCTCCGGTGTCTAGGCTCTCAGCCTGGACCGTTGTGTCGGTGGCTGACGGCACCTCACTTAAGGATTCCACTGACCGTCAGATTGACCTTCTGGCCAAATCTGTGTATGAAGCTGCGGGGGCCGTGTTTTCCCCGACTTTTGCAGCAGTGTGGGCTCTCAAAGCCATCTCTGCTGCTCTAGAGGAGATGCATTCCCTCACCAAGGAATCTATGCCTGAGATGGTTACCTTAACTGCTCAGGCTTCAGCTTTTTCATCCTATGCCATGTCTGCCATGCTAGAGGCTGCTCACCGCACTGCGGTGGCTTCAGCTAATTCTCTTGTTATCCGCAGGATTTTGTGGCTTCGAGAGTGGAAGGCAGATGCTTCTTCCAAGAAGTTTCTTGCTGGGCTCCCTTTTGCTGGTTCACGGCTGTTTGGTGAACAGCTGGATGAAATCATTAAAGAAGCTACTGGCGGGAAGAGTACTTCCATGCCACAAACCAAGACCAGGAAACCCGCCCAGGGTAGGAATCAATCGAGGTTTCGTTCCTTTCGTTCCTCCAACTGGTCATCCTCTAAGCCTTCCGCCTCGTCCGCTAACTCAGCCAAGGATCAGAAATCCAACTGGCGCCGAAAAGCACGTCCGCAGAAGACCGCAGGAGGTTCTGCCACTAAGGCAGCTTCCTCATGACTCTCGGCCCGCTCCAGCCACGTCCTTAGTCGGTGGCAGGCTCTCCCACTTTGGCGACGCTTCGTTAAAGCAAGTCTCCGATCAGTGGGTGAGAGACATCATATCTCACGGCTACAGGATAGAATTCTCTTCCAGCCCTCCAAACAGATTTTTTTCTCTCAACTCCCCCCTGCTCCAAGGCCGCCGCCTTCTCGCAGGTCCTTGCAGGCAAACGGAGTGATTGTCCCAGTTCCCGCTCAGGAACGGTTCAGAGGTTTTTACTCAAATCTCTTCCTAGTTCCAAAAAAGGACGGTACCTTCCAGCCCATCCTGGATCTCAAGCTTCTCAACAAGCATGTCCGGGTGCGGCATTTTCGCATGGAGTCTCTGCGATCAGTCATTGCCTCTATGACCCAAGGGAAGTTCCTGGCGTCCATCGACATCAGAGATGCCTATCTACATGTGCCAATCGCAGTGTCACATCAGCGTTGGTTACGTTTTGCGATAGGAGAGGATCATTTCCAATTCGTGGCTCTCCCCTTCGGGTTAGCCACAGCCCCTCGGGTATTCACCAAGGTCATGGCGGCAGTGATTGCGGTCCTGCACCTCCAGGGGTTAGCAGTGCTTCCTTATCTGGACGACCTTCTGGTCAAGGGTACATCCAGCGCAGACTGTCAGCGGAGTGTTTCACTCACTCTCGCCACCCTAGCCCAATTCGGGTGGATTGTCAATCTTCCCAAATCCACTCTGACTCAGAGTCTCACGTACCTAGGGATGCAGTTCGAGACTTTGCCGGCACTTGTGAAGTTGCCCTTAGACAAACAGCTGTCACTCCGGTTGGCGGTGCGCTCTCTCCTGAGGCCCCGCCGTTATACCCTCAGGCGTCTGATGCAGGTGCTGGGTCAAATGGTGGCCTCCATGGAGGCTGTTCCCTTTGCCCAGTTCCATCTGCGTCCTCTGCAGCTGGACATTCTCCGCTGTTGGGACAAGCGGCCTTCCTCCTTACAGAGGTTAGTGGCTCTGTCGCCACGGACCAGGAGCTCTCTTCAGTGGTGGCTTCGACCCCTCTCCCTGTCCCAAGGGCGCTCCTTCCTGACTCCGTCCTGGGTGATTCTCACCACGGATGCCAGCCTATCTGGATGGGGAGCGGTACATCTCCACCACAGAGCACAGGGCACTTGGACTCCGTCCGAGTCAGCCCTTTCAATCAATGTGCTGGAAACCAGAGCTGTGCTTCTAGCTCTCCTAGCCTTTCACCACCTGTTGGCGGGCAGGCACATTCGAGTCCAGTCAGACAACGCGACAGCGGTTGCCTACATCAGTCACCAAGGCGGGACATGCAGCCGCCTGGCAATGTTGGAGGTCCAACGCATTCTTCAATGGGCGGAGGACTCCAAGTCCACCATATCCACAGTCCACATCCCTGGCGTAGAAAACTGGGAGGCAGATTATCTCAGCCGTCAATCCGTGGACGGTGGCGAGTGGTCCCTGCACCCAGCAGTGTTTCAGTCAATCTGCCGCAAGTGGGGCACTCCGGACATGGACCTAATGGCATCCCGTCACAACAACAAGGTTCCGGTTTACGTGGCTCGCTCCCACGATCCTCAGGCCTTCGCCGCGGACGCTCTGGTTCAAGACTGGTCCCAGTTTCGTCTGTCCTACGTGTTTCCCCCTCTAGCTCTCTTGCCCAGAGTCCTGCGCAAGATCAGAATGGAGGGCCGTCGAGTCATCTTCATTGCACCGGGCTGGCCCAGGCGAGCTTGGTATCCGGACCTGCTCCAACTGTCCGTGGAGATGCCGTGGCATCTTCCGGACCGTCCAGACCTGCTCTCGCAAGGTCCGTTTTTCCGCCCGAATTCTGCAGCACTCAAATTGACGGCGTGGCTCTTGAGTCCTGGATTTTGACGGCTTCTGGTATTTCTCCTGAAGTCATCTCCACTATGACTCGGGCCCGTAAGTCTTCCTCCGTCAAGATCGCCCCTTAGGGAGGTTTCTTTGTATCATCTTTCTCAAAAGATGGCCTTTCTAGTTGCCATAACTTCTCTCAGGAGAGTCTCTGATTTGGCTGCGCTCTCCTCGGAGTCACCTTTTTTGTTTTTTCACCAAGACAAGGTAGTTCTCCGTCCGACCCCGGACTTTCTTCCTAAGGTGGTCTCTCCCTTCCACCTTAACCAGGATATTTCCTTGCCTTCCTTCTGTCCGGCCCTTGTTCATCGCTTTGAGAAAGCACTGCATACTCTAGATCTGGTGCGTGCTCTCCGGATCTATGTGTCTCGCACCGCTGCGCTTAGGCGGTGCACCTCTCTTTTTGTGCTAACCACAGGGCGGCGCAAGGGTCTCTCTGCTTCTAAGCCGACCTTGGCCCGTTGGATTAGATCGACCATTTCGGACGCCTACCAGAGTACTCAGGTGCCTCCCTTGCCGGGGATCAAAGCACACTCGACCAGAGCTGTCTGTGCCTCTTGGGCTTTTAGGCACCAGACTACGGCTCAACAAGTCTGTCAGGCTTCCACTTGGACTAGCCTGCATACCTTTTCGAAGCACTACCAAGTGCATGCTCATGCTTCGGCAGATGCGAGCTTGGGCAGACGCATCCTTCAGGCGGCTGTTGCCCACTTGTGAAGTTAGGCTCCGCCTACTTCTTAGTTTTTTCTGTTTATTCCCACCCGGGGACAGCTTTGGAACGTCCCATGGTCTGGGTCTCCCAAAGGAACGATAAAGAAAAAGAGAATTTTGTTACTTACCGTAAATTCTTTTTCTTATAGTTCCGTATTGGGAGACCCAGCTCCCTCCCTGTTGCCTGTTGGCAATTTTCTTGTTCCGTGTGTTATCACCGGCTGTTGTCGTGGACAGAGTCTCCGGTTGTTCCGGTTCTTACTCGGTTCTACTTGTGGGTGGCTATTCTCCTTCAGCTTTTGCACTAAACTGGCTAGGACTGGCTACCAGGGGGTGTATAAGCTCAGAGGGAGGAGCTACACTTTTAAGTGTAGTACTTTGTGTGTCCTCCGGAGGCAGAAGCTAAACACCCATGGTCTGGGTCTCCCAATACGGAACTATAAGAAAAAGAATTTACGGTAAGTAACAAAATTCTCTTTTTTATGTTATTTTGACCATTTCTCATTTTTTGAAAATAAATATAAAATGTTTTGCTTGGAAATTCAGACATGTTGTCAGTAGTTTATAGAATGAAAGAACAATTTACATTTCACTCAAAAAATACGTATAAAGAGAAAAATCAGAAAAACTGACAATTTTGCAGTGGTCTCTTAATTTTTTGCCAGAGCTGTATATTCAGACATATGCATGCACTTATACAGGATATACTCACACTGCGTACACACACATATACAAACATATATTTGTACACAACACAGTACATGCGCACTTACATATACCCATACCCATATAGCATACATGTATGTATGAGCCCCACATAGAAATGTATTTGGCCACCATGTGTCTACTACTCGGAGGTCCCCATAAATGCTGCACTAGGTCTGTGTCAGATTGCAGATGACTACTGCTAGCTTATGTTGCCAGTTTGGCCTTCTGTATTCACTGCTTATTTTGTTTTTTTGGGGGGGGCAGGAAGAGAACACCTCAGTGGATAGGCCCTCAGGACTCACCCAGTCCTCGTTCTCACTGCCAGCAGGCTCCTACAACCAGGATCCTGTCTACATGAATGGCAGCGTCCACTACGCCTACCGCGGATACGGGTCTATTGGAAGCAGCCTGCCAGCAACGACTTCTCTGCAAACTGGAAACCACTCCAATGGTGAGTGGGGACGAAGACATAATTCATGGAACGTGTCTCCATGTTACTTTTTTACCATTCTCAAGTCCTCTGCTTACTCTCAGTGAATTAAAATATTCATTGTTTACATCCAGAAGCTAAAAACCTGTACCGATCTAACAATCTCACAGCTGAGGGTTTGGTGCAGTTGTATCCAGTGTGGACTGTCAGCTGTGAGCTTAATAGGTGGGCCTATAGACTGATCCATGTTATTGGCAAAGTTAAATTAAAGCAAACTGCCAGGACAGGAGGGAGATTTCTGCTGCTGATGAAGGGATTACAAAAGAGCAGTAAGACGCGGTAGATCTGCAGAGGTCTTCCGCTATTGGATGTATAAGTAAATGCTTTCATTCACTGGCAGCAAGCAGAGCTCTTCCAAATGATGGGAAATCAAAGAAAAAAGGGTGTCTGTAAATTGCATTGCCTTCTGTCTTACTTAAGACAAAAGGAGCCCTTTAACTCCTTAATGACCTGTGACATTTTCATCACAAATCGCTGACGGCTGTATGAAGCCGGCTGAGGAGCTGAACCCACCAAATTCCACACAAATGCCAACTGTTACACATAGCTGGCATCTAACAGACCGCTGTCTAATCCATTCGCTGCTGTTAACCATTTAAGTGCTGCTGCTAAAAGGGAACCTGCCAGCCGAAATTTCGCCCAAAACCTAAAGATTCCCGTTCTGCAGCTCCTGGGCTGCATTCTAGAAAGGTTCCTGTTGTTATTGTGCCCCATGTGAGACCTAAATAAATACTTTATAAAGTCTTACCTTTTTGTATGGCAATCTTTTTTTATAGTCACAGGGGCGGGCTTTCTGGCGTCCGTTATTCTCTTTCCTGGTCCTTTATGCCGTCCCCCATCGCTCCTTTCCATACCCGATAACGCAGCCCAGTGCTCCAGAGGTCCCCGCACATGCTCAGTGCCAGTCTCACGGGACTGAGCACTGAGCACAGTGTGACCGCTGGTGACGTGTTGCGCAGGCACGAGATTATGGGCGAGTACTTGCTGATGACAATCTCAGCGCCGCCCATAATCTCTTGCCTGCGCAGCACGTCACCAGCGGTCACACTGTGCTCAGTCCCGTGAGACTGGCACTGAGCATGCGCGGGGACCTCTGGAGCACTGGGCGGCGTCATCGGGTATGGAAAGGAGCGATGGGGGACGGCATAAAGGACCAGGAGGGAGAATAACGGACGCCAGAAAGCCCGCCCCCGTGACTATAAAAAAAGATTGACATACAAAAAGGTAAGACTTTATAAAGTCTTTATTTTGGTCTCACATGGGGCACAATAACAACAGGAACCTTCCTAGAATGCAGCACAGGAGCTGCAGAGGGCGAATCTTTTAGGTTTTGGGCGAAATTTCTGCTGACAGGTTCCCTTTAACCATTTAAGTGCTGCTGTCGATCACTGACTGAGGCATTTAAATTACGTACTTGTTGCCCTGTCATGTGATCGCGGAAAACTGATGGGTCATCGTGGCATAATGGGGCCTAGTCCATATGTGAAGCTCAGCTATAGGCCAAGCTTCATAAAATAGGCACAATTTCACTGTATACTGTGATCAAACATTTGCAGGCTTAAGTCCCTTAAGAAGACTAAAAAAATAATAATTTATTTATTTTTTTTTTTTTGAAATGTTAAACATGGTTAAAATTGACATATTTATCAATTTAAAACCACCCAGCTTTTTCCCCCCCTTCAAAAATAAAGTTAATAATAAACATTTGGCATGTCTTGTACAAAAAAGTTTGATCTATCAAATTATAAAATTATTTAAATGCCAAAAATAAAAAAAATAAAAAATACCAGAATTACCGTACCATTTTTTGGTAATTATGCTTTGCAAAAAAAATCAATAAACATGATCAAAATGTCATATGTATCCAAAAATGATATAATAAAAAACGTCAGCTCAGCATCACACAAAAAAAGGCTCCATAGTCAGAAAAATAAACATTACAGGTCTCAGAAAATGGTGACAGACACCAAGTTTTCAAGTTTAGTATTGACGTAATCATAATGATTCGGAAAATTATATTTACGGCAGAATGAGTGCTGTAAAAGCAAAACCCAAAACTCGATGGCGGAATTAGAGGTTTTTTTTTATTTTACCCACTTAGCTTTTTTTGTTCCTCTTTTTTTGTATCAACATTTTAAGGGAAAATGAATGGTATAATTCAAAACTAAGACTCACACCGCAAAAAATAGCCAGCCCTCATACGGCGATGGAAAAACAATTTAAAGAAAAAAAAACAAAACCGTTATGGCTTTTGCATGAAGGGAAGGAAACATTATCTGGATCTTTAAAGGGTTAAGGGGCTGTTGTCCTAGTGCATCCCCTTTAAGAGGCTTGAAAACTGCTGTTTCTAATTACCGCTCTTTCTTACCAGGTCCCACTGACCTCAGCATGAAAGGTTTGGCTTCAAGTAGCACCAACACAAATGCCACCAACCGGGCAATGCCATGCGCCCAGCTCAGCCCTACCGAGATTGGGGCCGTGCGGCAGCTGATTGCTGGGTATCGGGAGTCGGCTGCCTTCCTGTTGCGATCTGCGGATGAACTGGAAAACTTGATATTGCAGCAGAACTGAGGGGCCCCCGAAGCCGTCCTGCACCTCAACCTTTAACTCTACGGACTGAGATACACTGATGTCTCGTTGCCCCTCAGACGGTCGCAGACACTGTACCTGTTCCCGGAGCAGGAGCCATATTCCTTGTTTTGCTGGGAAATCGGGGGAAGGGGGAGTCTTGTCTCTGCACTACGAGATTTCCTGTTCATTGCCCCCCTGTCTGTCCACCTCAGGGGGCCGCAAGCACCTATTTATTGAGAACAGAATTTCTTCTTTTTTCGTAATTTATTTTTCTGAAGATGTTTTTTTTTTTTGTTTTTACGGACTAGTTGTCGTTTCACTATGGCGAGCCGTGTAGTGAGCCGAACCAGTACTGAGCCGCCTCGATTCCCTTGGAACGTGACCTCATTGAGGGATGAGGCATCAGGTGCTTCATGCCTCAGTGACATCACCAGGTGCTGGGGAACCGCTAGGCTTATTTGTCCTGAACACTGGCTTATCCGATATGGCTGCTTCTTATCTGTGCAGGTGACGGGTCTCCTCTAATGAACTTTAGCACTGAACGCTCGTCCCATCTCCTGCCTGGGGCTGGAAGAAAAATCATTCTCTCTCTTTTCGGGTCGCTGAACCATACCTCAGAAGAAAAACACTCCAGCATGGGTCATCTGACAAATGCTCCCATGGTTTTGTCATCCTTTGGACCATACCATTCTCCAGACAGGTAGTGTCATTGTAGACCAAACCATACATGGTCGCAGTGGACCATACTATAGCATTGCATCATGTCATGTTGGAGTGCATGATCATTGCCCCTTGCACCCTTCGTCTGCATCACATCTCCAATTTCCATGCTTCCAGTAAAAACAGACAATCCCATCCAGGTTTATAAAGATTACATGCACTCCACAGGATCACCCGACGCTAGTGTTTCATTTTATACCTCCTCTTTGGTTGTCTTTTACTGGAAACATGATACTGCTTTGGACCATACCTTTATGCACTCACATGGTTTACTTATAGACCATAATATTCTGCACTTACATGGTTTGTCTTTGGTCTACACTACTTTGCACTCTTGGTTTTCCCTTGGAACATGCCATACTGTATCTCGAAGATTTTCCTTTGCACCATACCTTTTGTACCCAATGGGTTTATTTTGGACCATACTTTACTGCACTATTTTTGTATTTTGTTTTTTGACCATACCCTTCTGCACTTACTTGGTCCTTTCACTGGACCCATACGGGTCTACACTGAGTAGAAACGCACTGGCCCATACCATTCAGCACTTACATTTGTATTTCCTTTGGACCATACCGCTCAGCAGTTTTACACTGTATCATCCTTCATCTCCAGGGGGGAGAGCTGATCCATTGTTATACTACTTCTGGCTTCCTGCTGCTATGATTCACCCTTATTTCAGGTAACTCGGCCTCCCCCAGGGCACACCTTCTGGTTACTGACCACCTGACCTCTCCTGCTTTGCTATGGGTTTTCCAAAGTCTTGCACAGAACGTAGCAAATTTAGTATCTGCGTTTTACTTTTTATCCACAAAACTCAGGCAGAAAACTGTCAGAATGCTCAATCCGCACTTCCGACGTCCACTGACCTCATACCCCCGGGCCACCGCTCCCCCATCCTGGTCCGTGTCATTTCAGCTCCTCCCTTTAACATTCCGGTTGCCGTCTCTCATTCTCAGTCCTTTATATTTCTGTTGTTTTTTTTTCTGTAATCATTCCAGCTATCACCTCCATAGTTATGTGTGACGTGCACTTTCCTGACATGTCCGGAGGTTGTTCTTAGCGGGTAAGGGGGGCACTCCAAGGTCACTGTAGGTTACTTTCCATAAGCATTCGCCTGGCACCAAGCTCTTTCTCTGCTGACCTCATATTCCAAAGCGAGCGCTGTGTCTTTAAGGACAAGTCTTATTTAATTTTTTTTAGATGCGTGGGTTTATTTTCACCCTTACTTCAGAACAAGAACTTTTTGTCGTCTTTGTGAATTTTATGCGGTGCTTCTAGATTTGTAATCTCCCCCTGCCCTCCCGCAGCCAATGTGTTTGTTTGTATGTGTTTGAGTTGATTTTATATTATTTCTGGACTCCGCGAGTGTCCTGTTTACATGTACAGATGACCTAGTGTAGATGAGCTGTACCATCACCACCACCGGGGGGGGGGGCACTCCTCTACCTACTAAAGCCACAGCCATTTGTATCCCAGAAGACATTGACTAGTTAAGTGAATAGATTCACACAACGCTCACTGCAGACCTCCTAATACCTGGCCGCCTCGGTGACTCTTCTTAGTAAGCTCAATGCGATATGACTCGTGAAAGCCACCACTCCGGGCTAATTAATCGAAGAGGCACTTGGGATGCCAGCCGGCAGGAGGAGGGTCGCAGGGCTCTGGACCAGCAACCACGCACTACTGACGTAGCCGCTATACTCCGGCCCTGCAAATCTTTTTGCATACCTATACTTCTTAGCAGTCACTCCATTCCCTAGATCTCAGGTATAGACATACTTAATTTATTTGCATTGCGACACCCCTGCACGTTCGCCGGCGTTCACAGCAGGCTCCCCCCTTGCGCCACATCTTTCCTTTTGCTCGCCCGAGTTGCCCCTATTCCCCCACGTTCTAGGCTCTTTTAAGCATATGAGAAATTTCAATAAATCTTATGATATATAATATATAAGACAACGCTATTTATTGTTACTGACGGTTCGTGAGGTTTTAATGATTTGTAGAATGTTTTTATTTGTCATACATTGTGATGTGTTCCCACCATCCGGGACTAAAACCACCCCGCTGTCTACGACACAGCCCACCCCATATCCCCTCCATTCCTATTATTATTATTATTATTATCCTCCAGGCTAAGTGCACTGACTCGCCACCAAGTGGAAACCTTCCTTTTTACTCTATGTATACGGCTGACTAATAAAAAGAACACTGCATAATAAAGTATCCCACCTTTCAGAAAGAGAATGTGACTCTTGATTTCTGATTGGGGGGGGGGTGCGGACAGTTGGGGGACTAAAATAAAAGTGTGTGTGTATTTAGTAATCAAATTCTTAATTCTTGTGAAAATATCGAAATTTGGGAAAAACTTTGCAATTTTCAATACTTTTAATTTTTTATGCTTTTAAACCAGTTATGTCACACAAAATAGTTGATAAATAACATTGATATCACCACCATTTTTTAATCATTTTTTTGTTGTTAGTAAGTTAGAAGGGTTAAAAAATGTTATCAGCAATTTCTCATTTTTCCAACAAAATTTACAAAACCATATTTTAAGGAGCACATTTGCAACGACATTGAGAGGCCTGTGTGACAGAAAATACCCCAAAGTGACACCATTCTAAAAACCGAAAACGTTTACTTTTTCCCCACAACACTGTTACTTTAACTCCAAAACTTTGCATTTCCACAACAGTAACAGGAAAAAATGCAGCATTCAATTTGTTGTATAATTTTTCCTGAGTACGCCAATACCTCATTGTGTGGTGGAAATCTACTGTTTGGACGCATGACAAGGCTTGGAAGGGAAGGAGCACTGTTTGACTTTTGGAGTGCAAAATTGGCAGGAATTGATAGCGGACACCATGTTGCATTTTCAAAGGCAGTGATGTGCCCAAACAGTGGAAACCCCCCACAAGTAACCCCATATCGGAAACTAGGCTCCTCAACAAATTTATCTAGTTGTGTGGTGAGCACCTTGATCCATCAGGTGCTTCATAAAATTTAATATCATTAAGCCGTGAAAGTAAAAAAAAATCGTATTTTTCCCATAAAAATGTTTTTCACAAATTTTGCATTTTCTCAAGGGTAACCATACAATTTGTTGTGCAATTTCTCCTGAGTGCACAGATACCCCATATATGGTGAAAAACTACTGTTCGGGCGCACAGCAGTGGTTAGAAAAGCCCCTGGCAAGCCAAAACAGCAGAAATTCTCCAACTGCCACCATTTTGGAAACTACACCTCTCAATTTGTCTAGTAGATTAGTGAGCATTTTTAACCCTCAGTAAATTCACGGAATTGTATAACATTGAGCTGAGTAAATGAAAATTACTATTTTTCCCTCACCCTATGACTGCACCACGAGAGAGGATCCGCCCATCCAGGACAGGAAACCTTCAGGTTAAAAAGGAGCGGTCCTCTCGCCGCTTCAGTTTGGTTTCCTGTCCTGGACGGATACCTCAGGATACGGCCCTGGAGGGCTGTGGATCTTCTGAATGATCTTACCCGGTCCCGACGGGCGGCTCTGGTGGCGGCATGGGTCCTGCCTCGCTCCGTTCGGGTGCCTGGAGGCGCCATGGCGGACCCCGGGGGTTGCGTCCATGAGCGGGAGCGGTGCATCAGGTGAGTACAGCAGCCGGCCGGTCCTTCCTGGGCGGCGGGGCTGCTTGCGGCCGCGTGTGCTGCACGCCGCCGCCATCTTGGAGGTGGGTTTTGTGTGCGGGCGTTGCGCATGCGCGGCGGCCGCACCTGACATGCGCTGACGTCGGCGGTGACGTCTGACCCAGGAAGTGGGTCCGGAGGCGCGGGAGAACAGCGCTCAGTTTGAAAAACGGCGCTCGGAGCTGGGGGAAAGTGCTCCAGTCCTCCTGCAGACCGGAGGTGTTTGTTGCCTGACAGCAGGGTTAGGAATATGGACAAAGATGGGCACCGTGAGGAGGATCGGCACTCGGTGCGTGAGTCCTCCTCCCCTCCTGCTGGCAAGAAAACGGTGCCAGAAGCGACTCTGGCTCAGATGCCAGTTTATCCAGCAAACATGGCACCCGGGCCACTAAACAGACCCGAGATGCGTCTGACTGCAAGGGCGCCTCCAGAGGGAAGACTTTAATGAAAGCTCCTTCCCCAGAACCGGTTAAGAAACCACGGAAATGTGCTGCCAAATCGAATAACAGAGAATGAGCACTCTGTAACCGGGATCTGGCTCCGTCCTGGTCAAAGCGGCTCTGCAAGGACTGTATCCAGCAGACCATTTCTGATGAGACTCCTGGGTTTGCTAGTGATCTCCGTGCCATCATCCGGTCCGAAGTCCAGAGTTCTCTGCAGTCCCTGAACGAGTCTCCTCGTAAACGGCATGGACAGGCCTCCCCGGCTTCGCCATCCAGTCGATCTGAGGGAGAGTGTGGGTCTTCTGGCTCCGAGTCTTCTTCCTCTGACAGTGAGGCTGACGTCCACCAGTGTTTCCCAGTAGAAGGCACAAGCAAATTGATTAAAGCTGTCAGGGACACTATGGGCATTACTGAGGAGAAATTGCAGCCTTCAGTCCAAGATGTGATGTTTAAGGGTCTGGAGCATAGAAAGCGCAGGACCTTCCCGGTCGTAGACAAGATACAGGCATTGATCTCCAGGGAATGGAAGAAACCGGATAAGCGAGGTTCTCTTCCAGGCGGCTTCAAGCGCAAATACCCCTTTTGAGGACGCAACCTGTTCCCACTGGGATAGGGCACCCAAATTGGATGTGGCAGTGGCTAAAGCATCAAACAAGTTTTCCATTCCCTTTGAGGACATGGGATCCTTGAAGGACCCTATGGATCGGAAGGCGGATGTCTTCCTTAAAACCGCATGGGAGTCCTCAGCAGGTGCTCTCCAGCCGGCCATTGCAGCTACATGTACGGCACGGTCTCTGGCGCTGTGGTTGTCCAAATTAGAGGAGAAGCTGAGGGCTAAAGTTCCTCGGGACAAGAATATTTCTTCTCTACCCAGACTGCAGGGAGCAGCGGCTTTCATCTCAGATGCATCAGCAGATTCCACTCGGCTGGCTGCTAAGACTGCGGCCCTTTCTAATGCGGCTCGTCGGGCCTTATGGTTGAAATGTTGCCCGGGGGATCTGCAGGTGAAGTCTAAGCTGTGTTCCATTCCCTGTCAGGGCGAGTTTCTTTTTGGATCAGTTCTGGATGATGTCCTTGAGAAGGCTGGGGACAGAACAAAGAACTTTCCAGCCCCGTCCTTTCCCTCCTTCAAGCGGTCCTTTCGTAAGAAGCAGTTCACCCGCAAGTTCACCCCCAGGAATAGAAGTACCTGGTCGGACCGTAAGAAGGATAAGGGGTTCTTGTTCAAGGGCCCTTCCCAATCCAAGAAGTCTTCCCAATGACTACCTTCCCCAGGTGGGGGGGAGATTGACCTACTTTCTTCTGGCCTGGGAACGTATTTCTTCGAGCCCGTGGATTCTCAATATCGTCCGCACAGGTCTGACATTTCCATTCCGCAGTGTTCCTCCCAGGCGCTTTCTCCTGACATCCCCGAGGACGTCCCCGAGCGAACAACATGCCTTGGAGGGGGGAGCGACATCCCTATTGCGCCGGGCGGTCCTGACAGACGTCCCATTGGCGGAAAGGGGAGAGGGGTTTTACTCCCCTCTCTTTTTGGTCGGGAAACCGGACGGCTCCTTTCGGGTCATCATAAACCTCAAATGCCTGAACAGCCACCTGCAGATCTTGTCTTTCAAGATGGAATCAATGAAGTCCACAATCAAGTCTCTCTACCCGAACTGTCATATGGCTGTCCTGGATCTGAAGGACGCATATTATCATGTTCCCATCGCTCCTCCCTTCCAGAAATATCTCAGGGTGGCGGTGATGCTCGAGGGGTCAGTGCGTCATCTGCAGTTCAGGGCCTTACCATTCGGCCTGGCAATTGCGCCCCGTATCTTCACGAAGCTCGTCCTGGAAATCACTGCCCACCTGAGGGAAGACAGAATTCTCATTATCCCGTAGCTCGACGACTTTCTCGTGGTAGGGGATTCAGCGAACCATTGTACTGCCGTGCTTCAGACTGTATGCTCAAAGCTGGAAAGTCTCGGCTGGATTTTGAACAGAGAGAAGTCAAGGTTGCTTCTGGCCATGGTGCAAGTCTTTTTGGGGTTTACTTTGGACTCTCTCCTCCAAGAATGTCGTCTACCGCCTTCCAAAGTGGAGAAGATTCGCTCTCTGGTGCAGCAGGCGGTGGCGGTTCCGCACATGTCCCTGCGACGGGCTATGTCTCTTCTGGGCTCCCTGACCGCTACTCTCCCTGCAGTGTTGTGGGCTCAAGGCCATACCAGGGCCCTCCAGTGGGTCATTTTGGGACATCAGTCGTTTCTGGGGGACAGGTTGAACACTCGGATTACTCTGAGCTCCAGCTCCATCGCCTCCCTTCACTGGTGGCTGGTTCCTGCGCACCTCACACGGGGAGTCCCATGGTCGGTCCCGGTGTCCCGAATTGTGACCACGGATGCCAGTGTGTCCGGATGGGGGGCTCACCTGCTGGACCGTCCGATTCAGGGTCTCTGGTCGCCCAGGGAGGTGGCTTCCTCCTCCAATATCAGAGAGCTGCTTGCTGTGGAACGGGCCCTGTCTGGACTTCTCCCTTCACTGACTGGTCACGATACCCGGGTGTTGTCAGACAATCAGGTGACGGTGGCTTATCTGAACCATCAGGGGGGCACAAGATCCAGGTCTCTTATGTTGATAGCCGACAGGATTCTGCTACTGGCAGAAACTCACCTTCTGTCCCTCACTGCTGTACATATCAGGGGGAAAGACAACCTAGTGGCGGATTTTCTGAGTCGCACTCGCCTGCGCGAGGGGGAGTGGGAGCTCAACCCATCTGTCTTCAACCTCATCACGGCCAGGTGGGGGGTTCCGGTCATCGACCTTTTTTCCACCAAGCAGAACAGGAAGGTTCCTCAGTTCTGCTCTCTCAATCCCAAGGAACTTCCGTATGCTGTGGACGTCCTGTCAATCCCGTGGGACTTTCCCCTAGCTTATGCGTTTCACCCACTGGTCCTTCTCCCCGCAGTCCTGAAAAAAATCAGGGACGACGGGGCCAGAGTCCTTTTGATTGCTCCCTTCTGGCCAAAGCGACCATGTTTTTTTTGGCTGGTTCGGATGTCTCTGACCGACCCGTGGGTCCTCCCAGAACTTCCGAATCTCCTGTCCCAGGGACCTGTGTGCCATCCTCCGACTGTCAAGTTGCACCTGACGGCATGGAATTTGAGAGGGTGTTACTGATCAGTAAGGGGTTTTCCCCCAATTTAGTTTCCACACTGTTAGGTTGTAGAAAGCCTGTGACGACCAAGATCTACTGTAGGACTTGGAAAAAGTTCTTATCTTCCTCAGGGGCTAGTGTAACTGGGGAGGTTCCCGTCGGTCCCATCCTGGAGTTCCTACAGTGCGGGTTGGACAAGGGGTTGGCGGTTAGCACACTCAAGGTCCAGATCTCCGAGTTAGCGGCACTCTACAATTATGATGTCGCGGGGAACCCTTGGGTGGCTCGGTTTATCAGGGCTAGTTCGCGCCAGCGTCCTAGACGGGTAGTCTCCCTCCCCCCTTGGGACCTTAACCTGGTTTTCGGGGCCCTGACGGATCCTCCGTTCGAGCCCCTTGACTCCATATCTGTTAAATGTCTTTCCCTTAAGACGGTCCTCCTGGTAGCCCTGACCTCGGCCCGAAGGATTAGCAACATTCAGGCCCTTTCTATTGACCCGCCTTACGCTCAAATACTGGACGATAGGGTAGTTTTGCGCCCTGACCCTGCGTACCTCCCCAAGTTTGTTTCTCGGTTTCATACGTCCCAGGAAATTGTATTGCCATCATTTTGCACTAACCCAACGCGTGCGGAGGAAAAGCGTTGGCATTGTCTGGATGTCCGTCATTGTCTCATCCAGTATCTTCTGGTCACCAGTTCCTGGAGGAGGGACAAGTCTCTGTTTGTCTCTTTCCAGGGGCCTCAAAAGGGGGTTAAGTGTTCCAAATCCACGCTGGCCAGGTGGATTAGGGACGCCATTGAGTTAGCTTACACGGCTAGGGGTGCTGCTGTTCCGGTGGGTCTGAAGGCACATTCCACGCGGGCTGTAGCATCTTCTTGGGTAGAACGGGCGGATGTTTCCATTGCTCAAATTTGTAAAGCTGCCGCATGGTCATCACCCTCGACCTTTTATAAGCATTATAGGTTGGATCTTTCCTTCTCCGACCTCACCTTTGGGAGGCGTGTTCTACAGGCTGTGGTCACTCCCTAATTTTTCTTTCGCTGTAATTATCTCGTGGTGCTGTCATAGTGTGAGGGAAAAATACGTAATTACTTACCGGTAATGTGTTTTTTCCGAACCCATGACGGCACCCTTATATTCCCACCCTGCACTGGGGATTGTTGGTTGGTTCACCTTCCTTTCTTCCTTCTTCCACAATTTTTTTCTGGTGGTGGCCTTCTACTAACCTGTTGTTGTTGTTTTTTTTTTTTTTGGAGGTCCTCTCATGCTCTGTAATCAGACTGAAGCGGCGAGAGGACCGCCCCTTTTTAACCTGAAGGTTTCCTGTCCTGGATGGGCGGATCTTCTCTCGTGGTGCCGTCATGGGTTCTGAAAAAACACATTACCGGTAAGTAATTACGTATTTTTTTTCCACTAAAATGTTGTTTTGGCTCCAAAATTTTAATTTTCAAAGGGATTATGGGAGAAAACAAACATTTCAATTTGTTACTAAATTTCTCCTCAGTAAGTCAATACCCCATATGTGGTCATAAACTACGTTTGAGGCACACTGCAAAGCTCAGAAGGGAAGGAGCGCCATGTTATAGTGCAGAATTTGCTGTTATGGTTTCAGGGTGCCATGCCATTAGATAATTGGTTCAGCCAAATTTTTACTGGTCTAAAGGCTGCTTTACACGCTGAGACATCGCTAGCGATCTTGTTAGCGATGTAACATGCCAGACCGCACATACAATTTACCGAGATCGCACATGTGACAGGCGCTACAAAAATGACCTATATGCAATCTTGGCGAATCTTATCTGCGATCTCGCGTGTAACATCACTAACGAGATCGATAGCGATGTCGCAGCATGTAAAACACCCTTAACAAACAGAACAGATGCCAAGGTGATCTTGGAGGACGAAGCAGTGCCTACATAATTCTTCTTTAGAAGAGTCCGCCTTCCTTTCCATGGGTTCTTTAAGAAGAAAAGATTCTTCTGTTGGAAAGACAGATCTCTTTGTCAGTCTGGCTACTGATAGATCAACCTTGGGAAGCTGTTCCCAGTCAAGGGATTGTAAGGGGTTCTTCACACACAGCGAGATCGCTGCGGAGTCACGGTTTTTGTGACGCAGCAGTGACCTCATTAGCGATCTCGCTGTGTGTGACACTGAGCAGCGATCTGGCCCCTGCTGTGAGATCGCTGCTCGTTACACACAGCCCTGGTTCGTTTTTTTATTGTTGCTCTCCCGCTGATAAGCACACATCGCTGTGTGTGACAGCGAGAGAGCGACGAAATGAAGCGAGCAGAGAGCAGGAGTCGGCGTCTGACAGCTGTGGTAAGCTGTAACCAGGGTAAATATCGGGTAACCAAGGTGGTTACCCGATATTTACCTTCGTTACCAGCCTCCGCCGCTCTCACGCTGCCAGTGCCGGCTCCCTGCTCTCTGCACATGTAGCTGCAGTACACATCGGGTTAATTAACCCCATGTGTACTGTACCTAGGAGAGCAGGGAGCCAGCGCTAAGCAGTGTGCGCGGCTCCCTGCTCTCTGCACATGTAGCTGCAGTACACATCAGGTAATTAACCCGATGTGTACTGTAGCTAGGAGTGCAGGGAGCCAGCGCTAAGCAGTGTGCGCGGCTCCCTGCTCTCTGCACATGTAGCTGCAGTACACATCGGGTAATTAACCCGATGTGTACTGTAGCTAGGAGAGCAGGGAGCCAGCGCTAAGCAGTGTGCGCGGCTCCCTGCTCTCTGCACATGTAGCTGCAGTACACATCAGGTAATTAACCCGATGTGTACTGTAGCTAGGAGAGCAGGGAGCCAGCGCTAAGCAGTGTGCGCGGCTCCCTGCTCCTCACATGTAGCGACGTTATGATCGCTGCTGCGTCGCTGTGTTTGACAGCTAAGCAGCGATCATAACAGCGACTTACAAGGTCGCTGTTACGTCACCATTTTCTGTGACGTAACAGTGATGTCGTTGTCGCTATGTGTGAACCCAGCCTAATGGGTCTACGTTGTAGACATGACTCTAGAGCTAAGCCTTTTTTCAAGCTTCATCCATGCGCTCTGGAAACATTCATTCAACACTGGATGTAATGAAAACACTCTTTCTTTCAGAGGAGGAAAATAGGATAATATTTGTTTCTTTGACCTATGGTCAGCAACCCGGTCTGATTCTCCGATCCTTTTCATTGCTTTAATAAGAGAGGGAACGGCCTCATAATCTAATATATAAAGGTACATTATGTGTATGTGTCCGCTTAAGGAATCTGCACCCTTGCACATTTACAATAACAACATTTTGCACAGACACCCCACTTGACTCAGGGAACATCATAGACTATATTTTGGGTGAAAAATGTAACCCCGCGCTTTACAGTTATTCGCCGAAAAACCTGCATATATTAAAGTCAATGGAGCTGGGACCACCAGGTCATTAATAGGAGCTCTGATTGGTTGCTATTGGAACAAAGGACATTCTTAGCATAAGCAACTTATGTGTAAGGTAATAGTATGTTGGTGGAGAGATGGATAGAGAGAAAGAGACAGGGACGGACAGAAATACACAGACCTACAAAGAGATAGACAGACAGACCGGGAAAGAGACACAAAAACACAGACAGGGAAAGAGAGACAAAAAGACAGGCAGAGACACAGACAGGGAAAGAGAGACAGACAAAGACAGAGAGGTAAAGTGAGACAGACAGAGACAGACACACAGACAGAGATATAGATACAGACAGGGAAAGAGATAGAGAGAGACAGACAGACAGAGGAAGACAGAGAAACCGTTACTATCCTGGGCAACCCCAGGTACTACAGCTAGTCTAATATATAAAGCTGAGTGTATGTATGCATGTGTGTATGTCCGCTAAAGGAATTCGCACCGTCACATGTACAATCACGAAATTTTTGCGCAAACACTCCATTTGACTCCGGGAACGTCGTAGACTATGTTTTGAGTGGAAATTTTAACTCTGCGCTTTACAGTTATTCACCAAAAAAACTGCCTCTATTAAAGTCAATGGAGTTGGGAGCCACAGTGCAGGCAGAACTTCAGAAGAATGCGCAGCCGCGCCTTTAAATGGAATGTTGGCGTGTCACAATGCAGCCAGGGAAAGAGAGAGACAGAGACAGGCAGGGAAAGAGATAGAGAGAGACAGACAGAAAGGGAGAAAGACGGAGACTGGGAAAGAGAGACAGTTACTATACCGGGCAACGCCAGGTACTACAGCTAGTCTAATAAATAAAGCTGAGTCTGTGTGTGTGTCTGCTAAAGGAATCCGCACAGTTGCATGTACAATCATGACATTTTGCAGACGCCCCATTTGGCTCAGGTAACGTCATAGACTATGTTTTGAGGGGAAATCTGTACCCCACGCTTTACAGTTAATTCACCAAAAATCCTGCCTCCTTTAAAGTCAATGGAGCTGGGAGCCACAATGCAGCCAGAACTTCAGAAGAATGCGCAGCCACGCACTTGAATGGAATGTTGGCGTCACTATGCAGTGTTATGAACTGATTACAAAAAATCCCATTAATCAGGAAAAAACAAAAAACACAACAGTAGTTGGAAACTAAGCTGACCGCAATCCCCTATCGGACAACACTAGAAGTAGCAGTGGGATGTTGATAACACACCTAGACACCTCGTCACTGCCGGAGAAACTTGCTACACCTCACAGAAAGAAATGAGGAATCCTAACTTGCCTCATAGCTGTCCCCAAAGAAATAGCAAGCCCCCAACATGCAACGACTGTGATGTAAGAAAACACAATACACAGATTGCTAATCTATATTTTCTAAGGTGAAGCTCGACTTCCTATATACAACAGGACAGGACAGATAACTGATTGCATCCAGCAAAAAAACCCTGCAAAAAATACCAAACTTCTGATAGTATTTTTTTTTCCTAAGACCACACTGTCTTCCCCCGCTATATCAGGTACTCTTGTGCCAGACATTTGAAACAGAACTGCAGATATAATGGGAAGAAACAAAATCACAAAAAAAAACAATATTCTAAAGTGCAAATAATCCAAACATGAACAGGGAGCAAGCTCCCTTTCTTGCTGAAGGAACTGCCCTACTCACGAAAGCAGAGACAGATCCTCACAAACAAGAAACCAAACACAGAACCAAATGGAATAAGCAGAAACACCCTGAGGCCTCTGTCACACGTTCGTGCTCCGGTACGTGTTTGACAGTTTTCTCACGTACTGGAGACAAGTGCATACATGGACCTATGTATTCCTAATGGTTTGGACACACGTTTTTTGGAACGGAACATGTGACCGTTTCGTACTTATGTGTGTTTCTCACGCCGACATGTCCATTTTTCTCCGGCATCACGGGTGTCACACGGCCCGCACTCGTACCACACGGATGTAGTGTGGATGCGGTCTCATGTGACACGCTCCGGAGAAACACGTGTCATTATTTTAAAGTAAAAAAAAAAAAAACACATACTCACCTCCATAAGCCCTGCAGAATCTTCCGCTGCAAACAGTTGCTGCCGACCAGCGCTCATTATGAGCGTGTTTAGGAGAGGTGGGCGTGATGTCACGGGCGCTAATCTCCGCCCGGCCGGAAGCAGCATCAGCAGGGAGTGGGCGGGGCTGGAGCCAAAGATCAGTACCCTGGACAGCAGGAAGGACAACATGAGTATTCAAATTACCGGTTCTCCGTGTGTTATCGCGGATAGCACACATAGAACTCACGTGGCCCGCACGTACCGGAGATACATACTTACCAAACGCAACACGCAGGGAAAATACATGTCTCGCGGCACGTGCGTGATTTTAACGTATGTGTGAGAGAGGCCTGAAGTGCAATTTCAGCAATTAAGCACAAACTATGGGGATTTACAGGGTTTGGACCCCCCACGTTTATTATCATGGATAGAGTACAGACAGTTGCACTCATTTGTATGTAATAGATTGAGAAAGTGGAAACATATACCCAACATTTCTCTGACCCCATTTGAAGGGTTGTTTATGCAAAAATCCCCACCATCTCACTTAATATCATTAATTTACAAATTATTGAGTCAGGCGGTCCCGGAGGCAGACACGGATCCAAATTTTATATCACAATGGGAGATAGATATGAGCACCACCTTTTCTGAGGAAGAAAAGCAGAAAGCATACGTGTTCACCCACAAGTTGGCTACAGCAGGTTATGCAAAAGAAAAGAATTACGAAATTTTATCAAGATGGTACCTATACCCAGTGAAGCTGCATAGGATCTTCCCAGGGGCGTAACGATCGCGGTCGCAGAAGTCGCCACTGCGACCGGGCCCGCAGGGTTATAGGGGCCCGGCAGCCGCTTTGCAGAGCCGGTTGCCGGGCCCCTATGTGTAGTGCCGCTGTGTAGTGGCCGACTGCGTGACTGTTAGGGGGCCGGCCTGTGAGTCAGGGGGGCCCAGTGTCTGCAGGGGGGCAGAGGGGCCCCTGACCTGGAGAGGCCACCAGGCGTGTCTGACCTGCTGCAGAGGAGATGGGCTCCTGCACGGCAAACGGAAACCATCCCTACCAGGACCTGCGATGATGTCACGCCCATGTGACTGTGTGGGAGGAGACACAGGATGCCGGGGAGAAAGCAGGAGAAGATACTTCGAACACATGACTGGTAATGAGAAAAGAGGGGACATGAGGAGGGGAGGGGCTGCAGGGTGAGTGGGATATGAGGGCTGCAGACTGTGACAGAAGCATGTGAAGGGTGCAGAGTGTTTGAGAGGGGTAAGTTGGGGTACAGGCAGGGTGAGATATGTGGGTCAGGGTGTGTGTGTGATATGGGGGTGCAGGCTGCATAGGGAGCAGGGTGTGTGACATATGGGGGCAGGGGCATAACTACCGCAGTCGCAGGGGTCAGAAGGAGCTGAGAGGTACTTGTTTTTTTATTTTGCTGGCTGCATGACACATATAGGCCCGGGGAAGCTGCCTGCATGCATGATACATGGAGGCCCTGGTGGGGCTGGCTGGCAGGCTGCATTACACATAGAAGCCCTGGGGGCTGGCTGTATGACACATGGAGGCCCTGGGGGGGCTGGCTGCATGACACATGGAGGCCCTGGGGGGGCTGGCTGCATGACACATGGAGGCCCTGGGGGGGCTGGCTGCATGACACCTGGGGGGGATGGCTGGATGACACATGGAGGCCCTGGGGGGGCTGGCTGCATGACACATGGAGGCCCTGGGGGGGCTGGCTGCATGACACATGGAGGTCCTGGGGGCTGGCTGCATGACACATGGAGGCCCTGGGGGGGCTGGCTGCATGACACATGGAGGCCCTGGGGGGGCTGGCTGCATGACACATGGAGGCCCTGGGGGCTGGCTGCATGACACAGGGAGGCCCTGGGGGGGCTGGCTGCATGACACATGGAGGCCCTGGGGGGGATGGCTGCATGACACATGGAGGCCCTGGGGGGGATGGCTGCATGACACATGGAGGCCCTGGAGGGGCTGGCTGCATGACACCTGGGGGGGGCTGGTTGCATGACACATGGAGGCCCTGGGGGGGCTGGCTGCATGACACAGGGAGGCCCTGGGGGGGCTGGCTGCATGACACATGGAGGCCCTGGGGGGGGCCGGCTGCATGACACATGGAGGCCCTGGGGGGCTGGCTGCATGACACATGGAGGCCCTGAGGGGGCTGGCTGCATGACACCTGGGGGGGCTGGCTGCATGACACATGGAGGCCCTGGGGGGGCTGGTTGCATGACACATGGAGGCCCTGGGGGGGCCGGCTGCATGACACATGGAGGCCCTGGGGGGGCTGGCTGCATGACACATGGAGGCCCTGGGGGATGGCTGCATGACACATGGAGGCCCTGGGGGCTGGCTGCATGACACAAGGAGGCCCCGGGGGGGGCTGGCTGCATGACACATGGAGGCCCTGGGGGGGGCTGGCTGCATGACACATGGAGGTCCTGGGGGGGATGGCTGCATGACACATGGAGGCCCTGGGGGGGCTGGCTGCATGACACCTGGGGGGGCTGGCTGCATGACACATGGAGGCCCTGGGGGGGGCTGGCTGCATGACACATGGAGGCCCTGGGGGGGATGGCTGCATGACACATGGAGGCCCTGGGGGGGCTGGCTGCATGACACCTGGGGGGGCTGGCTGCATGACACATGGAGGCCCTGGGGGGCTGGCTGCATGACACATGGAGGCCCTGGGGGGGCCGGCTGCATGACACATGGAGGTCCTGGGGAAGCTGGCTGCATGACACATGGAGGCCCTGGGGGGGCTGGCTGCATGACACATGGAGACCCTGGGGGGGCTGGCTGCATGACACATAGAGGCCCTGGGGGGGGCTGGCTGCATGACGCATAGAGGCCCTGGGGGGGCTGGCTGCATGACGCATAGAGGCCCTGGGGGGGCTGGCTGCATGACACATATAGGCCCGGGGGAAGCTGGCTGCATTACACATGGAGGCCCTGGTGGGGCTGGCTGCATGACACCTGGTGGGGCTGGCTGCATGACACATGGAGGCCCTGGTGGGACTGGCTGCATAATACATGGAGGCCTGGGGGTGCTGGCTGCATGATACATGGAGGTCTATGGGACTGCATAATAAACATGAAGGACACCTTATACATAGACTATAGCAGCGCATTATACATGGAGGTCTATGGGGCTGCATTATAATACATATAGGACTATGGGGGCTACATTATAATATATGGAGGACTATGGAGGCTACCTTACACATGGTCTGTGGGGGTGCATTATAGAGCATGGGGGACTGTGGTGCAGTATAAAATATGGAGAACTATGGGAAATGCATTATAATACATGGAGGACTATGGGGGTGCATTCTAATATATAAAGGGTTATGTGGGACCCTTTATACTATATGGAAGGCTATGTGGGGGCCATTATAGTATTTGGAGAACTATATATGAGGGAGGAAAAAGATACAAGTATGGGATGGGAATGTTTTGTGCTGAGGGAAAAGGGCTCTTTCCCATGCTCTGCTATACATCTCTTAGCACCCAGCTTTCCCATGCTCAGCTATACATCTCTCAGCACCCAGCTTTCTCATGCTCTGCTGTACATCTCTCAGCACCCAGCTTTCCCATGCTCTGCTATACATCTCTCAGCACCCAGCTTTCCCATGCTCTGCTATACATCTCTCAGCACCCAGCTTTCCCATGCTCTGCTATACATCTCTTAGCACCCAGCTTTCCCATGCTCAGCTATACATCTCTCAGCACCCAGCTTTCCCATGCTCTGCTATACATCTCTCAGCACCCAGCTTTCCCATGCTCTGCTATACATCTCTCAGCACCCAGCTTTCCCATGATCTGCTATACATCTCTCAGCACCCAGCTTTCCCATGCTCTGCTATACATCTCTCAGCACCCAGCTTTCCCATGATCTGCTATACTTCTCTCAGCACCCAGCTTTCCCATGCTCTGATATGGGAAAGCTGGGTGCTGAGGGAAAGATGTATGACAGAACATGGGAAAGCAGGGTGCTGATAGAGGGATTTTACATCATGGGAAACCTGGGTGCTGTGGGTAAAAGCCAAGTGTCAGCATCATTATCCCGTACCCTAAGTGTTGTGTACATGGAGGGGGGCCCCGGTCCAAAGTTTGCATCAGGGCCCATCAAACTCTAGTTACGCCACTGGATCTTCCCCTCTGTGTCTGAGCTGTGTTGGCAGTGTGGTGGGGCCCCGGGGATAATGTTACATATCTGGTGGGATTGGCCGCTGATTAAACCCTTCTGGCTAGAGATGTTTCAGACATATACCAAAATTTCTGGAGAAAGAGTGTCGCCCTCCCCACAGATCTCTTTGCTGTCCATGTTGCCCGCTCATTTAAGACACAAAAAGGAGACTTACTTAGATTATGTCTCTCGGTGGCCCGCTCAGTGGTGCCTAGACACTGGCGGAAGACAACGTCTCCATCCATGCAAGAATGGCAACAGGAATTCGCCTCCATATTTTATATGGAGGAGTTTTCCGCTGAGGTGACAGGACGGCGAGAAGTTCTTAAAAATTTGGCAACCGTGGATCCTTTTCAAAAGGACAGATGCGTATAGAGAGCTGTTTGGTCCTTGAATAGATGGAGTATACGCGTCGGGCCTCGTTGTTCCAAAAGCCGCACCTAGGGGAACCTTGACATCCCTTCCCCTCTGACCTTTCCACCTTCCCCCTTCATCACCCTCCCTCCTCTATGCTGCTTCTATCTTTGCCATCAGCTCTTTTCTCCCTTTTCTACTATCCTGTACTTTGGCCTTAAGTCAATGGACTGGGGGCATAGGCTCACATTATTCGTGCCTAATGTTTGAGTTCATGAGTTAGGTACTACTGTAAATCTCCTCTCATTGCAGCATTGAAATAATGCTCTGTCCCATGTAAATATAGGGGGTAGAGTCAAACAAATGTTGTTTGGGGGGAGGGGTGGATAACATTTTTATTTTACAGGGCATGATACAGTCAGGGCCAGAAATATTTGGACAGTGACAAGTTTTGTTATTTTAGCTGTTTACAAAAACATGTTCAGAAATACAATTATATATATAATATGGGCTGAAAGTGCACACTCCCAGCTGCAATATGAGAGTTTTCACATCCAAATCGGAGAAAGGGTTTAGGAATCATAGCTCTGTAATGCATAGCCTCCTCTTTTTCAAGGGACCAAAAGTAATTGGACAAGGGACTCTAAGGGCTGCAATTAACTCTGAAGGCGTCTCCCTCGTTAACCTGTAATCAATGAAGTAGTTAAAAGGTCTGGGGTTGATTACAGGTGTGTGGTTTTGCATTTGGAAGCTGTTGCTGTGACCAGACAACATGCGGTCTGAGGAACTCTCAATTGAGGTGAAGCAGAACATTCTGAGGCTGAAAAAAAAGAAAAAATCCATCAGAGAGATAGCAGAAATGCTTGGAGTAGCAAAATCAACAGTCGGGTACATTCTGAGAAAAAAGGAATTGACTGGTGAGCTTGGGAACTCAAAAAGGCCTGGGCGTCCATGGATGACAACAGTGGTGGATGATCGCCGCATACTTTCTTTGGTGAAGAAGAACCCGTTCACAACATCAACTGAAGTCCAGAACACTCTCAGTGAAGTAGGTGTATCTGTCTCTAAGTCAACAGTAAAGAGAAGACTCCATGAAAGTAAATACAAAGCGTTCACATCTAGATGCAAACCATTCATCAATTCCAAAAAAAACAGGCCAGAATTAAATTTGCTGAAAAACACCTCATGAAGCCAGCTCAGTTCTGGAAAAGTATTCTATGGACAGATGAGACAAAGATCAACCTGTACCAGAATGATGGGAAGAAAAAAGTTTGGAGAAGAAAGGGAACGGCACATGATCCAAGGCACACCACATCCTCTGTAAAACATGGTGGAGGCAACGTGATGGCATGGGCATGCATGGCTTTCAATGGCACTGGGTCACTTGTGTTTATTGATGACATAACAGCAGACAAGAGTAGCCGGATGAATTCTGAAGTGTACCGGGATATACTTTCAGCCCAGATTCAGCCAAATGCCGCAAAGTTGATCGGACGGCGCTTCATAGTACAGATGGACAATGACCCCAAGCATACAGCCAAAGCTACCCAGGAGTTCATGAGTGCAAAAAAGTGGAACATTCTGCAATGGCCAAGTCAATCACCAGATCTTAACCCAATTGAGCATGCATTTCACTTGCTCAAATCCAGACTTAAGACGGAAAGACCCACAAACAAGCAAGACCTGAAGGCTGCGGCTGTAAAGGCCTGGCAAAGCATTAAGAAGGAGGAAACCCAGCGTTTGGTGATGTCCATGGGTTCCAGACTTAAGGCAGTGATTGCCTCCAAAGGATTCGCAACAAAATATTGAAAATAAAAATATTTTGTTTGGGTTTGGTTTATTTGTCCAATTACTTTTGACCTCCTAAAATGTGGAGTGTTTGCAAAGAAATGTGTACAATTCCTACAATTTCTATCAGATATTTTTGTTCAAACCTTTAAATTAAACGTTACAATCTGCACTTGAATTCTGTTGTAGAGATTTCATTTCAAATCCAATGTGGTGGCATGCAGAGCCCAACTCGCGAAAATTGTGTCACTGTCCAAATATTTCTGGACCTAACTGTATATGCTTATTTTTATTCTTTCTTCCCTTTTCTTCTGTTTTGCTTCCTTGTTACTTCCAAGAAACATACATTTCTACATGATTCATTTCTATATTATTAAGGAATTGGTTTGTTATTCAAACATTTGTATGTAACATTCAAATCCATGCTTTTTTTCTTGTCTTTTGTATCGCATGTTCTCTAATAAACAAAGATTATACATAAGCAAAGAAACTAGCAAACTTATCTGGAGTAGATTCAGGCACTGAATAAAATGGGAGAAACTGAAGGGAAAACTGCCAGCCATCTTCAGAAGCAGCAGGAAACATTTATCACTGGCGGGATGTGCAATAGTACTTCCTGGATTCCTAATTAACTCCAACACCTGTTTGAGTCACAGATTCAGACTCAACTTCATTACCATTCCTGGCCACCAGAGAGAGCTCCACACCAGCACCCACTCGGATGACATACACAACAATGCTGCCAGGAAAAGAGACAGACAGGGAAAGATAGAGACAGGCAGAGACAGACAAAAAGACAGACAGACACAGAGAGACCGAAAGAGAGAAACAGAGAGACAGTTACAATACCGAATAGAATGGCTGCCTGGTAAGAGCATTAACAGTCATATGCAACTCTGTTGCCAGGCAGGAATCAGGGTCTAGGGCAGGGATCTCAAACTCGGCTGGGTGTATGGGCCGCACAGAGGAAAAAAAATAATTTGGAGGGCCGCATTCTTTGCAGGACAAAGTGACATTTTTATTGTTACCATATATAATATAATTATTTTTTTTGCACACCTTTGGATCGCTGATTTTGAACATTTTCACTTGTTTATTATAGCAAACGTGCACATTCTTTGTTTAAATATAAAATATTTTTTATCACTATAATAATTATCACTATATAGAAATTTTGACCAACATCTTTTAGTAATGTTCCCCCCTTGTAGCAATGTCCTCATCGTATAGTACTGTCCCATCCTATAGTAATGTCCCCATTCTATAGTAATGTCCCCATCCTATAGTAATGTGCTCACCTTGTCCCCATCCTATAGTAATGTCCCCATCCTGTAGTAATGTGCTCACCTTGTCCCCATCCTGTAGTAATGTGCTCACCTTGTCCCCATCCTGTAGTAATGTGCTCACTTTGTCCCTATCCTGTAGTAATGTCCACATCCTATAGTAATGTGCTCACCTAGTCCCCATCCTATAGTAATGTGCTCACCTTTTCCCCATCCTGTAGTAATGTCCCCATCCTATAGTAATGTGCTCACCTTGTCCCCATCCTGTAGTAATGTGCTCACCTTGTCCCCATCCTATAGTAATGTGCTCACCTTGTCCCCATCCTATAGTAATGTGCTCACCTTGTCCCCATCCTATAGTAATGTGCTCACCTTGTCCCCATCCTGTAGTAATGTGCTCACCTTGTCCCCATCCTGTAGTAATATGCTCACCTTGTCCCCATCCTATAGTAATGTCCCCATCCTATAGTAATGTCCCCATCCTATAGTAATGTGCTCACCTTGTCCCCATCCTGTAGTAATGTGCTCACCTTGTCCCCATCCTGTAGTAATGTCCCCATCCTATAGTAATGTGCTCACCTTGTCCCCATCCTGTAGTAATGTGCTCACCTTGTCCCCATCCTATAGTAATGTGCTCACCTTGTCCCCATCCTGTAGTAATGTCCCAATCCTATAGTAATGTGCTCACTTTGTCCCCATCCTGTAGTAATGTCCCCATCCTATAGTAATGTGCTCACCTTGTCCCCATCCTGTAGTAATGTGCTCACCTTGTCCCCATCCTGTAGTAATGTGCTCACTTTGTCCCCATCCTGTAGTAATGTCCACATCCTATAGTAATGTGCTCACCTAGTCCCCATCCTATAGTAATGTGCTCACCTTGTCCCCATCCTATAGTAATGTGCTCACCTTGGCCCCATCCTGTAGTAATGTCCCCATCCTATAGTAATGTGCTCACCTTGTCCCCATCCTGTAGTAATGTGCTCACCTTGTCCCCATCCTATAGTAATGTGCTCACCTTGTTCCCATCCTATAGTAATGTGCTCACCTTGTCCCCATCCTATAGTAATGTGCTCACCTTGTCCCCATCCTGTAGTAATGTGCTCACCTTGTCCCCATCCTGTAGTAATGTGCTCACCTTGTCCCCATCCTGTAGTAATATGCTCACCTTGTCCCCATCCTATAGTAATGTCCCCATCCTATAGTAATGTCCCCATCCTATAGTAATGTGCTCACCTTGTCCCCATCCTATAGTAATGTGCTCACCTTGTCCCCATCCTGTAGTAATGTGCTCACCTTGTCCCCATCCTGTAGTAATGTGCTCACCTTGTCCCCATCCTGTAGTAATGTGCTCACTTTGTCCCTATCCTGTAGTAATGTCCACATCCTATAGTAATGTGCTCACCTAGTCCCCATCCTATAGTAATGTGCTCACCTTTTCCCCATCCTGTAGTAATGTCCCCATCCTATAGTAATGTGCTCACCTTGTCCCCATCCTGTAGTAATGTGCTCACCTTGTCCCCATCCTATAGTAATGTGCTCACCTTGTCCCCATCCTATAGTAATGTGCTCACCTTGTCCCCATCCTATAGTAATGTGCTCACCTTGTCCCCATCCTGTAGTAATGTGCTCACCTTGTCCCCATCCTGTAGTAATATGCTCACCTTGTCCCCATCCTATAGTAATGTCCCCATCCTATAGTAATGTCCCCATCCTATAGTAATGTGCTCACCTTGTCCCCATCCTGTAGTAATGTGCTCACCTTGTCCCCATCCTGTAGTAATGTCCCCATCCTATAGTAATGTGCTCACCTTGTCCCCATCCTGTAGTAATGTGCTCACCTTGTCCCCATCCTATAGTAATGTGCTCACCTTGTCCCCATCCTGTAGTAATGTCCCAATCCTATAGTAATGTGCTCACTTTGTCCCCATCCTGTAGTAATGTCCCCATCCTATAGTAATGTGCTCACCTTGTCCCCATCCTGTAGTAATGTGCTCACCTTGTCCCCATCCTGTAGTAATGTGCTCACTTTGTCCCCATCCTGTAGTAATGTCCACATCCTATAGTAATGTGCTCACCTAGTCCCCATCCTATAGTAATGTGCTCACCTTGTCCCCATCCTATAGTAATGTGCTCACCTTGGCCCCATCCTGTAGTAATGTCCCCATCCTATAGTAATGTGCTCACCTTGTCCCCATCCTGTAGTAATGTGCTCACCTTGTCCCCATCCTATAGTAATGTGCTCACCTTGTTCCCATCCTATAGTAATGTGCTCACCTTGTCCCCATCCTATAGTAATGTGCTCACCTTGTCCCCATCCTGTAGTAATGTGCTCACCTTGTCCCCATCCTGTAGTAATGTGCTCACCTTGTCCCCATCCTGTAGTAATATGCTCACCTTGTCCCCATCCTATAGTAATGTCCCCATCCTATAGTAATGTCCCCATCCTATAGTAATGTGCTCACCTTGTCCCCATCCTATAGTAATGTGCTCACCTTGTCCCCATCCTGTAGTAATGTGCTCACCTTGTCCCCATCCTGTAGTAATGTCGCCATCCTATAGTAATGTGCTCACCTTGTCCCCATCCTGTAGTAATGTGCTCACCTTGTCCCCATCCTATAGTAATGTGCTCACCTTGTCCCCATCCTGTAGTAATGTCCCAATCCTATAGTAATGTGCTCACTTTGTCCCCATCCTGTAGTAATGTCCCCATCCTATAGTAATGTGCTCACCTTGTCCCCATCCTGTAGTAATGTGCTCACCTTGTCCCCATCCTATAGTAACGTCCCCAGCCTTGTCCCCATTTTATAGTAATAATGTCCCCATCCTGTAGTATTGTGCCCATCCTTGTAATGTCCCCAGCCTTGTCCCTATCCTATAGTAATGTCCCAATCCTATAGTAATGTCCCCAGCCTTATCCCCATCCCATAGTAATGTGTCGCCCCCGTGCCAGCAGCCAGCGCTGCTCGGATCCGGGCATTCAGGGGTGGTGGCTCGAGGGTCTCCGGACCCGGGGGTCTCGCGGACACGCCGAATAAATGGGGGGACGTAGATGTACGGGCTAGGTCGTAGTAAGTTTGTGACGCCACCCACGGTGTGTGGTGAGGTGGGACACCACCGCTGCTGTTATGGGGCACCCGGGGGAGATGTTGTGCAGCAAGTTGTTAACCCCTCCGTGAGTAGGGATGGTGGCCCCGGGACCCGGTGGCTCGGTGCAGGGGATGGCGACCGCAGGGGGTGCTGGTGTACTCACTGTTAGTAAAACACACAAGTCTCTGGTAAACCAAGGTGATGGTGGCCGGTGCCGTGGCCGGTTGCGTTCGGGTCCCCCACCCGGCTGGTCGTCTCTATCCTTTTCCTGCACTGCTTTGTGTAAGGTGGACTTTCCTAGTGTGAAACTCAGGAGTCCGCTCCCGACTGGATGTGGCCTAAGGAGCCGTGCCCGCAGACGCTGGCCCGTGGGATCTATGGGCGCTGGCGGTGACCTCTTATCCCTAATCGGTGGGCTGTTGTCTTCTATGAGGGACTTTGGGTGGGACAGGACCTCTAGTACTGGCCTCAATTGGTTAATTAACCAGTTCAGCTTGGTTCCGGTCCTGGCTTCAGGGTCAGAGTACCCCCCTTTGTGCTACAGTTTCCGGGTCGGTTCCCCGTGTTGGTGCCGGCGGGCTACAACCCTGTCCCGGTCCACCTCGGTTCTGACGAGCCATCTTCCTGTATCCTGCTGACGGAGACCACCGTCTGCCACCTAGCCAAGGCACCAGGGCTCCTACCCTGGTACCATTCAACTTATACTCTCCTGCGGTAGCTACACTTAGCTCCAGCCAAACTGAACTTCAGACTCTTCTGCCTTACTTTCCCTCCCCTGGCTGTCTGGATCCCTGGGTGGGCGTGTCCCAACCGCCTGGTCACGCCCACTGGTGTGTCTATCTTTCCCTAAGGGGGGGTGACTAGGGTTTCTGGTTGGCTGTGTGTTTCCTAGTGAGGGAACAGTGTAATGCGGGGGCCAAACTGACTACCTGGTTTTGCCAGGGCGTCACAGTAATGTGCGCACTTTGTCCCCATCCTGTAGTAATGGGTGGGGGGGGGGGCAGCGGTGGCTATAACTTACCGATCGCTTTCCTATCCTTCCACAGATGCCGGAATGAAGCTGAGCGGAGCAGTCTCCAGCCCCAGATCCACAGTGATTGGAGAGATCGGTCACAAGGCCGGTCTCTCCAATCAGAGCTGGGGGCGGGGTTACCCAGCTTCAGCTAGTGATCAGGGCTATAGCTGCACTGATCAGGGCTGGATTTCAATGTTTCAACCATTTTCAATGGCTGAAACATTACAGTGGTTGTAAGATTACAGTGGCTGTGATTGGCTGACGAACGCTGCTCAGACAATCAGCCTCCGTAGGTCCGGGGAGGAGACACCACCCCTCCTGAGGTCAGGCAGAGGTCCCCTCCTCCCCGAATCTAAGGTATTTGCAAAGTGATCGCAGCCACCGGGGCCGATGTACTGGGTACGTCATGGGTCCTTAAGTACCAGAGAGCCATGACGTACCCAGTACGTCATAGCTCGCTAAGGGGTTAATGTGCTGTCCTTCACAAACACAAAAAAACCCCAAAACAAACACCATTCTTCTCACCTGTCCCACTTTCCCTCAGCAGCTTCCTCTCTGCTTCGTGCAGCCCCCAGCTCCGTGGACCCTGTTCACTATCGTGTCCAGTGCAGGGGCCGCAGCCACTGTCTGCGATTTATGTCAGATGATTGTATTGCCGGCGCGAGAGCGCAGCGCCGCAAACCATTCATCTGACATAAAGTGCAGACCGTGGCTGCGGCCCCTGCACCGGCCGGGAGAGTGAACAGGGGCACGGGCCTGGGGGCCACACGAAGCAGCCTGAGGGGCTGCGTGCGGCCCGCGTGTTTGAGACCCCTGGTCTAGGGTGTTGTAGGGATCTTTTAGCTAGTAATTTATTGCTGCCCCTTTCAAATTGATTTTCAAGATGCCCGAGTGACATAACCCGCTGGGGATTTCCTTCTTGCTGGCCCAGTTAAGAGTGTGCATGCGCGGCGCTAGCGCGGCGCATGCACACAATGCCTGCCTCCAGTCAGGGATGTAAATCTTCCACAATTCCGGGCACGCCACTATCGTCCTCCAGTAACTGTGCACATGGAGACATGTAAGTGAAGAAAAGGTAAAAAAAAAAAGTCTGACAGGGGGCTTTAAGTGGCTGGGCAGTAGGGCAAGCAGGCATACATTGAGAGCAGACCACCTGTTCACTGGACTAACATCATGACCGAAGGACAATATCCTTTTTATACAGTTGTCCAGGACTTCTACCCTGAGAGTCAAGAGAACCTTTCTTGGATACAGGGAGGAATACATAGCAGGAACTGAGGGACATACAAATATATACAGGACCTGCACCTATCCAGAAAAAAATTATTTTCCTGCAAGAAGGAAAAATACATGGTGTGAGGTCTCGCTACTCCCTTTATTGTAGAGGATGTGGGATTGTCTACTTAATGATCACCTTTTATTACTAACTAGAAGGTGGCCCGATTCTAACGCATCGGGTATTCTAGAATTTATTGTGTAGTTAATGTATGATTTTTGTTAAATATATAGATGTTGTGTGTAGTTGCCAAGTGTTTGTGTAGGGCGCTGTAAATGTTCTAGGTGTTGTCTGGGTGTGGGGGGGTGTGAGAGCGATGTTTGTGTGTTGCGTTGTTTGTGGAGCGATGTGTTTGTGCGGCGTTGTCTGGGTGTGTGGGTGTCTATGTAGTGCGTTGTTTGTGGTTCCCAGTGTGTGTGTGTTTTGGGAGGAGGTGTGCACCCCATCGTGCTCCATCCCCCATGCTGCGCACCCCTATCGTGCTCCATCCCCCATGCTGCACACCCCCATCGTGCTCCATTCTCCATGTTGCGCACCCCATCATGCTCCATCCCCCATGCTGCACCCCCATCGTGCTTCATCCCCGCATGCTGCGCACCCCCCATCGTGCTCCATCCCCGCATGCTGCGCACCCCTCCATCGTGCTCCATCCTCCATGCTGCGCATCCCCCAGAGAGGAGTATAATAGGAGGAGTATATTAGGAGGAGTAGTCCTGGGGGGGAGAGGAGTCTAATAGGAGGAGTAGTCCTGGGGGGGAGAGGAGTATAATAGGAGGAGTAGTCTAGTCCGGGGGGGAAGAGGAGTATAATAGGAGGAGGAGTCCTGGGGGGGAGAGGAGTATAATAGGAGGAGTAGTCCTGGGGGGGAGAGGAGTATAATAGGAGTAGTCCTGGGGAGGAGAGGAGTATAATAGGAGTAGTCCTGGGGAGGAGAGGAGTATAAAAGGAGTAGTAGTCCTGGGGAGAGAAAAGTATAATAGGAGGAGTAGTACTTGGGGGAGAGGAGTCTAATAGGAGGAGTAGTCCTGGGGGGGAGAGTAGTCCTGGGGGGAGAGGAGTCTAATAGGAGGAGTAGTCCTGGGGGGGAGAGGAGTCTAATAGGAGGAGTAGTCCTGGGGGGGAGAGGAGTCTAATAGGAGGAGTAGTCCTGGGGGGGAGAGGAGTCTAATAGAAGGAGTAGTCCTGGGGGGGAGAGGAGTCTAATAGGAGGAGTAGTCCTGGGGGGGGGAGAGGAGTATAATAGGAGGAGTAGTCCTGGGGGGGAGAGGAGTATAATAGGAGGAGTAGTCCTGGGGGGGGGGGAGAGGAGTATAATAGGAGGAGTAGTCCTGGGGGGGAGAGGAGTATAATAGGAGGAGTAGTCCTGGGGGGGGAGAGGAGTATAATAGGAGGAGTAGTCCTGGGGGGGAGAGGAGTATAATAGGAGTAGTGCTGTGGGGGAGAGGAGTATAATAGGAGGAGTAGTCCTGGGGGAGAGGAGTATAATAGGAGGAGTAGTCCTGGGGGGGAGAGGAGTATAATAGGAGGAGTAGTCCTTGGGGGAGAGGAGTATAATAGGAGGAGTAGTCCTGGGGGGAGAGGAGTCTAATAGGAGGAGTAGTCTTGGGGAGAGGAGTCTAATAGTAGGAGTAGTCCTGGGGAGAGAGGAGTATAATAAGAGGAGTAGTCCTGGGGGGGAGAGGAGTATAATAGGAGGAGTAGTCCTGGGGGGGAGAGGAGTATAATAGGAGGAGTAGTCCTGGGGGGGAGAGGAGTATAATAGGAGGAGTAGTCCTGGGGGGGAGAGGAGTATAATAGGAGTAGTCCTGGGGAGGAGAGGAGTATAATAGGAGGAGTAGTCCTGGGGGGGGAGAGGAGTATAATAGGAGTAGTCCTTGGGGGAGAGGAGTATAATAGGAGGAGTAGTCCTGGGGGGGAGAGGAGTCTAATAGGAGGAGTAGTCCTGGGGGGGAGAGGAGTATAATAGGAGGAGTAGTCTAGTCCGGGGGGGGGGGGAGAGGAGTATAATAGGAGTAGTCCTGGGGGGAGAGGAGTATAATAGGAGGAGTAGTCCTGGGGGGGAGAGGAGTATAATAGGAGTAGTCCTGGGGAGGAGAGGAGTATAATAGGAGTAGTCCTGGGGAGGAGAGGAGTATAATAGGAGTAGTAGTCCTGGGGAGAGAAAAGTATAATAGGAGGAGTAGTACTTGGGGGAGAGGAGTCTAATAGGAGGAGTAGTCTTGGGGGGGAGAGTAGTCCTGGGGGGAGAGGAGTCTAATAGGAGGAGTAGTCTTGGGGGGAGAGGAGTCTAATAGGAGGAGTAGTCCTGGGGGGGAGAGGAGTCTAATAGGAGGAGTAGTCCTGGGGGGGAGAGGAGTCTAATAGGAGGAGTAGTCCTGGGGGGGAGAGGAGTCTAATAGGAGGAGTAGTCCTGGGGGGGAGAGGAGTATAATAGGAGGAGTAGTCCTGGGGGGGAGAGGAGTATAATAGGAGGAGTAGTCCTGGGGGGAGAGGAGTCTAATAGTAGGAGTAGTCCTGGGGAGAGAGGAGTATAATAAGAGGAGTAGTCCTGGGGGGGAGAGGAGTATAATAGGAGGAGTAGTCCTGGGGGGGGAGAGGAGTATAATAGGAGGAGTAGTCCTGGGGGGGAGAGGAGTATAATAGGAGGAGTAGTCCTGGGGGGGGAGAGGAGTATAATAGGAGTAGTCCTTGGGGGAGAGGAGTATAATAGGAGGAGTAGTCCTGGGGGGGAGAGGAGTCTAATAGGAGGAGTAGTCCTGGGGGGGAGAGGAGTATAATAGGAGGAGTAGTCTAGTCCGGGGGGGGGGAGAGGAGTATAATAGGAGTAGTCCTGGGGGGGAGAGGAGTATAATAGGAGGAGTAGTCCTGGGGGGGAGAGGAGTATAATAGGAGTAGTCCTGGGGAGGAGAGGAGTATAATAGGAGTAGTCCTGGGGAGGAGAGGAGTATAATAGGAGTAGTAGTCCTGGGGAGAGAAAAGTATAATAGGAGGAGTAGTACTTGGGGGAGAGGAGTCTAATAGGAGGAGTAGTCTTGGGGGGGAGAGTAGTCCTGGGGGGAGAGGAGTCTAATAGGAGGAGTAGTCTTGGGGGGAGAGGAGTCTAATAGGAGGAGTAGTCCTGGGGGGGAGAGGAGTCTAATAGGAGGAGTAGTCCTGGGGGGGAGAGGAGTCTAATAGGAGGAGTAGTCCTGGGGGGGAGAGGAGTCTAATAGGAGGAGTAGTCCTGGGGGGGAGAGGAGTATAATAGGAGGAGTAGTCCTGGGGGGGAGAGGAGTATAATAGGAGGAGTAGTCCTGGGGGGAGAGGAGTCTAATAGTAGGAGTAGTCCTGGGGAGAGAGGAGTATAATAAGAGGAGTAGTCCTGGGGGGGGGAGGAGTATAATAGGAGGAGTAGTCCTGGGGGGGGAGAGGAGTATAATAGGAGGAGTAGTCCTGGGGGGGAGAGGAGTATAATAGGAGGAGTAGTCCTGGGGGGGAGAGGAGTATAATAGGAGTAGTCCTGGGGAGGAGAGGAGTATAATAGGAGTAGTAGTCCTGGGGAGAGAAAAGTATAATAGGAGGAGTAGTCCTTGGGGGAGAGGAGTATAATAGGAGGAGTAGTCCTGGGGGGGAGAGGAGTCTAATAGGAGGAGTAGTCCTGGGGGGGGAGAGGAGTCTAATAGGAGGAGTAGTCCTGGGGGGGAGAGGAGTATAATAGGAGGAGTAGTCTAGTCCGGGGGGGAGAGGAGTATAATAGGAGGAGTAGTCCTGGGGGGGGAGAGGAGTATAATAGGAGGAGGAGTCCGGGGGGGGGAGAGGAGTATAATACGAGGAGTAGTCCTGGGGGGGAGAGGAGTATAATAGGAGGAGTAGTCCTGGGGGGGAGAGGAGTATAATAGGAGTAGTCCTGGGGAGGAGAGGAGTATAATAGGAGTAGTCCTGGGGAGGAGAGGAGTATAATAGGAGGAGTAGTACTTGGGGGAGAGGAGTATAATAGGAGGAGTAGTCCTGGGGGGGAGAGGAGTCTAATAGGAGGAGTAGTCCTGGGGGGGAGAGGAGTAGTCCTGGGGGGGAGAGGAGTCTAATAGGAGGAGTAGTCCTGGGGGGGAGAGGAGTATAATAGGAGGAGTAGTCTAGTCCGGGGGGGAAGTGGAGTATAATAGGAGGAGTAGTCCTGGGGGGGGGAGAGGAGTATAATAGGAGGAGGAGTCCTGGGGGGGGAGAGGAGTATAATAGGAGGAGTAGTCCTGGGGGGGAGAGGAGTCTAATAGGAGGAGTAGTCCTGGGGGGGAGAGGAGTATAATAGGAGGAGTAGTCCTGGGGGGGAGAGGAGTCTAATAGGAGGAGTAGTCCTGGGGGGGAGAGGAGTATAATAGGAGGAGTAGTCCTTGGGGGAGAGGAGTATAATAGGAGGAGTAGTCCTGGGGGGAGAGGAGTATAATAGGAGGAGTAGTCCTGGGGGGGGAGAGGAGTATAATAGGAGGAGTAGTCCTGGGGGGGGAGAGGAGTATAATAGGAGGAGTAGAATAGGAGTAGTGCTGTGGGGGAGAGGAGTATAATAGGAGGAGTAGTCCTGGGGGGGGAGAGGAGTATAATAGGAGGAGTAGTCCTGGGGGGGAGAGGAGTATAATAGGAGTAGTGCTGTGGGGGAGAGGAGTATAATAGGAGGAGTAGTCCTGGGGGAGAGGAGTATAATAGGAGTAGTAGTCCTGGGGGGGAGAGGAGTATAATAGGAGGAGTAGTCCTGGGGGGAGAGGAGTATAATAGGAGTAGTAGTCCTGGGGAGAGAAAAGTATAATAGGAGGAGTAGTCCTTGGGGGAGAGGAGTATAATAGGAGGAGTAGTCCTGGGGGGAGAGGAGTCTAATAGGAGGAGTAGTCCTGGGGAGAGGAGTCTAATAGTAGGAGTAGTCCTGGGGAGAGAGGAGTATAATAAGAGGAGTAGTCCTGGGGGGGAGAGGAGTATAATAGGAGGAGGAGTCTTGGGGGGGAGAGGAGTATAATAGGAGGAGTAGTCCTGGGGGGGAGAGGAGTATAATAGGAGGAGTAGTCCTGGGGGGGAGAGGAGTATAATAGGAGTAGTCCTGGGGAGGAGAGGAGTATAATAGGAGTAGTAGTCCTGGGGAGAGAAAAGTATAATAGGAGGAGTAGTCCTTGGGGGAGAGGAGTATAATAGGAGGAGTAGTCCTGGGGGGAGAGGAGTCTAATAGGAGGAGTAGTCCTGGGGGGAGAGGAGTATAATAGGAGTAGTCCTGGGGAGGAGAGGAGTATAATAGGAGTAGTAGTCCTGGGGAGAGAAAAGTATAATAGGAGGAGTAGTCCTTGGGGGAGAGGAGTATAATAGGAGGAGTAGTCCTGGGGGGAGAGGAGTCTAATAGGAGGAGTAGTCCTGGGGGGAGAGGAGTATAATAGGAGTAGTCCTGGGGAGGAGAGGAGTATAATAGGAGTAGTAGTCCTGGGGAGAGAAAAGTATAATAGGAGGAGTAGTCCTTGGGGGAGAGGAGTATAATAGGAGGAGTAGTCCTGGGGGGAGAGGAGGATAATAGGAGGAGTAGTCCTGGGGGGAGAGGAGGATAATAGGAGGAGTAGTCCTGGGGGGAGAGGAAGGAGTCTAATAGGAGGAGGAGTCCTGGGGAGAGAGGAGTCTAATAGGAGTAGTAGTCCTGGGGGGGAGAGGAGTATAATAGGAGGAGTAGTCCTGGGGGGGGAGAGGAGTATAATAGGAGGAGTAGTCCTGGGGAGAGAGGAGTCTAATAGGAGGAGTAGTCCTGGGGAGAGAGGAGTCTAATAGGAGGAGTAGTCCTGGGGGGAGAGGAGTATAATAGGTGGAGTAGTCCTGGGGGAGGTGTATAGGTGCCAAATGTGTGAGGGAGGCAGGGCCGAGCGAGCAATGTGTGCGGGGGCGGGGCCGGGCCCAGCCCAGCCGAGCGGCCAATGCGACAGTTGTCACTGTAATGATGTCATTTTGGAGAAAGACACAATTGTGTGTGTGTATGTATATATATATATATATATATATATATATATATATATATATATATATATATATATATATATATCTATATATATAATTGCCTTATTCTGTCTGTCTGTCTGTCTGTCATGCTCCGAAATTGTGTCCTTACGGTGACACAAAGCTGATTGGCCGCTGGGCTCGCCATGGCCCCGCCCCCCCACACGGATTGGCCTCTCGCCCTGGCTCTCTGCAGGCCCCGCCCCCTCACGCAATGCACGCTCGCTCTGGCCCAACTGACACAGAGCTCCGACTCCCAGGTGAGTACACACACACACATCAGATCACACTCACTCTCACACACACCTCACACATCACATCCACACACTCACAACATCCTGGGATATCGCTTGCTTCTACACCGGCTCCGTCACGATCCCAGCAGCGCCAGACATAACCTTGCGATGCTGGGATATTCACGGAGCCCGTGAACGCTGGTAACCATTATACACATCGGGTAACTAAGGTCCCTTGGTTACCCGATGTGTATCATAGTTACCAGTGTACACCGGCTCACACTCACTCTCACACACACCTCACACATGCATCACATCGCATCCACACACTCACAGCATCCGGCGATATCGCTTGCTTCTCGGCCTCGATACTGTGCTGTTGTGACCTTCCAGGACCTGCCGGAGGATCACATGGCCAGAAGCATGTGGTATCTCCGGATGTTGTGAGTATGAGCGCGTATGTGCAATATCGTCAATGTGTGTGTGCGTGAGTGTATGCGATCGGGTGTGTGTGAGTGTATGCGATCGGGTATGTGTGAGTGTATGCGATCGGGTGGGTGTGTGTGGGTGTGTGTGAGTGTATGCGTTCGGGTGTGTGAGTGTCGGCAGAGGAGCATGGCGTGCTGGAGGAGGCTGGGAGGAGAGAGGCTGATCCTGGGGAAGGCTGGGATGGAGAGGCTGATGCTGGGGACAGAGAGGCTGATGCTGGGGACAGAGAGGCTGATGCTGGGATGAGAGAGGCTGATGCTGGGATGGAGAGGCTGATGCTGGGGACAGAGAGGCTGATGCTGGGGACAGAGAGGCTGATGCTGGGATGAGAGAGGCTGATGCTGGGATGAGAGAGGCTGATGCTGGGATGAGAGAGGCTGATGCTGGGGACAGAAAGGCTGATGCTGGGGACAGAGAGGCTGATGCTGGGGACAGAGAGGCTGATGCTGGGGACAGAGAGGCTTATGCTGCGGGGAGAGAGGCTGATGCTGGGAGGAGAGAGGCTGATGCTGCGGGCAGAGAGGCTGATGCTCCGGGTAGAGAGGCTGATGCTGGCGCAGCATGGCGGATGGAGCACGTTTGGGAGTGCGCAGCATGGCGGATGGAGCACGTTTGGGAGTGCGCAGCATGGCGGATGGAGCACGTTTGGGAGTGCGCAGCATGGCGGATGGATCAAGTTTGCGAGTGCGCAGCATGGCGGATGGAGCACGTTTGGGAGTGCGCAGCATGGGGGATGCAGCACGATGGGGAGTGCAGAGTATGGCGGATGGAGCATGTTTGGGAGTGCGCAGCATGGCGGATGGACCACGTTTGGGAGTGCGCAGCATGGCGGATGGAGCACGTTTGGGAGTGCGCAGCATGGGAGATGGAGCACGATGGGGAGTGCGCTGCATGGGGGATGGAGCACGATGGGGAGTGCGGAGTATGGCGGATGGAGCACGTTTGGGAGTGCGCAGCATGGCGGATGGAGCACGTTTGGGAGTGCGCAGCATGGCGGATGGAGCACGTTTGGGAGTGCGCAGCATGGGAGATGGAGCACGATTGGGAGTGCGCAGCATGGCGGATGGAGCACGTTTGGGAGTGCGCAGCATGGGGGATGGAGCACGTTGGGGAGTGCGCAGCATGGCGGATGGAGCACGTTTGGGAGTGCGCAGCATGGCGGATGGAGCACGTTTGGGAGTGCGCAGGATGGGAGATGGAGCACAATGGGGGGTGCGCAGCATAGGGGATGGAGCACGTTTGGGAGTGCGCAGCATGGCGGATGGAGCACGTTTGGGAGTGTGCAGCATGGGGGATGGAGCACGTTTGGGAGTGCGCAGCATGGCGGATGGAGCACGTTTGGGAGTGCGCAGCATGGCGGATGGAGCACGTTTGGGAGTGCGCAGCATGGCGGATGGAGCACGTTTGGGAGTGCGCAGGATGGGAGATGGAGCACAATGGGGGGTGCGCAGCATAGGGGATGGAGCACGTTTGGGAGTGCGCAGCATGGCGGATGGAGCACGTTTGGGAGTGTGCAGCATGGGGGATGCAGCACGATGGGGAGTGCGGAGTATGGCGGATGGAGCACGTTTGGGAGTGTGCAGCATGGCGGATGGACCACGTTTGGGAGTGCGCAGCATGGCGGATGGAGCACGTTTGGGAGTGCGCAGCATGGGAGATGGAGCACGATGGGGGGTGCGCAGCATAGGGGATGGAGCACGATGGGCAGTGCGCTGCATGGGGGATGGAGCATGATGGGGAGTGCGGAGTATGGCGGATGGAGCACGTTTGGGAGTACGCAGCATGGCGGATGGAGCACGTTTGGGAGTGCGCAGCATGGGAGATGGAGCACGATGGGGAGTGTGCAGCATGGCGGATGGAGCACGTTTGGTAGTGCGCAGCATGGGGGATGGAGCACGATGGGGAGTGCGCAGCATGGCGGATGGAGCACGTTTGGGAGTTCGCAGCATGGCGGATGGAGCACGTTTGGGAGTGCGCAGCATGGCGGATGGAGCACGTTTGGGAGTGCGCAGGATGGGAGATGGAGCACGATGGGGGGTGCGCAGCATAGGGGATGGAGCACGATGGGGAGTGCGCTGCATGGGGGATGGAGCACGATGGGAAGTGCACACCTCCCCCCAACACACACACACACACACACACACTGGGAACCACAAACAACTGCCCTACACAGACACCCACACACACAGACAACGCTGCACACACAAATATACGCACATACCGCACAACACACACATTGCACAAAACATACCTCCCCCCAAAACACACCACACACACACAAACCGCGCAACACACACACACAACGCTACAGACACACAGCGCTCCACAAACAACGCAACACACAAACAACACCGCTCTCACCCCCCGCCACACCCAGACAACACCCAGAACATGTACAGCGCCCTACACAAACACTTGGTAACTACACACAACAACATCTATATATATATATATATATATAATATATATATATATATATATATATATATATATATATATATATATATATATATATATATATATATATATATATATATATATATATATATATATATATATATATATGAACTACACAATACGTAAATTCTAGAATACCCGATGCGTAGAATCGGGCCACCTTCTAGTATATATATAAAATCCTATCTTCTGTTCCAGCTAGGGATAAGGTTTCAACCCATTGTGCGCTGCCATAGGACGACCAGGAAATATTTGATAGGTTAAAAGTTGGGGTTTTTTTTTTAAAAATAAAAAAAGCTATCTCGGACATTAACTTTTATTACTCTGATTGCTGGTATAATGTATTACAATGCAGAAGCATTGCATTAAAATTATACCAGTCCGTTTTACACAGAGACAACCATCTTAGACCCTGCTCCTGGCATGCTCTAAGATGCTTGCCGCAGCTAGCAGATTCGGAGGTTCTCATAATAACCTTGGGTTGTCATGGACCCCCGTGATCACATTGCGGGGGTCCTGATTGTGTGGGAGAGCAGGGTAGAGGGGAGCAACGCAGGGCCAACAGGGCTCTACTCTACTTCACCAGATTGAACCAGTGTTTGTGATCCACCCCAAGCGGAAGTGCGACACTTCAATCTTCAGGGGAGCATCCACCTCCCCGCAGCCGGTCACTGTCTTAGATGTGGCAGGGCAACACACGACACAGCGTCTCTTTACAAAACAACAACTGGTTTATTGGTTCTTCAACCTTCTTGAACAGCGGTTGCTGCTCTCTGAGGTACTTCTACTGCCCAGCCCTCGCCATGGCTATTAGCCTTTCAGCAGCAGAGTCTAAACCTCTACTCTTCCCTGTTTGGCTCCACGGCTTCCAGTGTCTAATTACTATCTTGTACGGCTACACTATGCCCATCCAGAGGTGAGCTGTAGGCTCCGGTCACAACAGAGAATACCTCCGGGTTCCCCGACAGGCCCCAAGTTACCAAGACCCATCCATACACCTGGAACCTCTCTGCAGAGCTAACTTCCCTCAGGCCTGTCTCACTAACCAACCTTCTGCTTCCTGACACTCCTATCCTGGCTCTCAGCTCCTCAGCAACTAGGAAGTATCTGTTACACTGCACATACTAAAACCTCCTCTTACTTGAATACCTATTTGACTTAACATACCTACTTAAAATTCCTATACTTTTCATTTCACAGTTAACGTATTAAATCACACAATACAGATTATATACACATCACCATAAAATACACATTATACAGTAAAATGCAATAAAACTTTAGATGTTTGCCACTAGATGACGCCGACTGCTGCACTGCTTCGGCTCTGCTACATTGCCAGCCCGTATTCTGCAGCAGCAGTAACACTTAGGCCCCTTTCACACGTCAGTGATTCTGGTACGTATGTGCTTTTTTTTTTTTATACGTACCAGCATCACTGACATACGCAGACACATTATAATCAATGCGTCTGCTCACACATCATTGATTTTTCACTGAACATGTCTCCGTGCAGCAAACACGCGTGTCCGTGATTCTGCACGGAGACAAGTCTGTTTTTTTCTGGCATCACTGATGACCCACGGACCACACTATGGTGTGATCCGTCTGTGATCCGTGAACCACGTACCATAAAAACACTGACATTAAATAATAAACATTTTCAACTCACCTTTCCAGCTACGCGCTGTGCAGCCTCCGCTCTCTGCAGCACCTGCCGGGCTCATGAATATTCATGAAAGCAGGAACAGCCGACCCGGAAGTAGCTGCAGAGAGCGGTGGGCGGACGCTGCAGAGCCGAGGAGTTCAGCACCATGGACAGCAGGAGTGAAGCCAGGTGAGTAATGTCCATTCGGATGCCGCTCGGATCCGGGTTTGCTGCTGCGGCTCGTCCGTCCTCACAACCGTCGGAAGATATTTACAGGGGATTGATGTGTCGGTGACGCCACCCGTGGGTTGCAGTGAGGAATGGTGACACCGCCGCTGCCTGGTGATGGGGCGCCCGGGGCTGATAGTGCGGGGCAGCAAGATGCGATCCCCTCCACGGGTAGGGGAGGCGTAGTCCCGGGGCCCTGGTACACGGGAGTAATGGCTGCTGGAGGTGGCGTGCCGGGTTGGACTGGGAGTCAATAATGTACTCACTGTTCAAAGACTCGCACACAAGTCCAATGGTAAACCAAGTTGCCAGTGAACGGTCGCCTTTGGCAGGTGTATTCGGGTCCCACGCCCAGGTGTAGCAAACAGGGGTCCCTTCCTCCTGCACTCAGTGTCTGTGTCTTCTGTGGGACAACTACGCATGGAACGGGGAAGTTCACTCCCGGTACTGTGTATGTTTGGGAGCTGTGGCCTGCGAAATCTGACCCTTGGGATTTCTGTGAGTTCTGACAGACACCCTGGGCTTCCGTTTCGCTCTCTGGGCTTCTGGAGAACAAGGCCTGAAACCTCGTCCTCTGCTGGTTAATTACCAAGGGGCATGCAACCTTCCTCATCCTAGAGTCCAGGCACCCAGTCTGTGCACAGCCTCCGGACCGGATTCCCGCTGTCGGCACCGGCGGGCTACATCCCTGCCCCGGTCCACTTAAGGTCTCCTGCGACCGGATCGCCGTCGCCTGTGGCCCTGTTTGCTGTCTGCCACCTAGTCAGGTAGTCCAGGGGCCCCTACTCCTGACTCCACTTCTCTGTCTGCACTTTACTACTCCTCAACTCAACTGCTGTGTTAACTTGACTGTCGTGTTCCCGCCCCTGACACCTCAGGACCCCTAGGTGGGCATTCTCATCTGCCTGATCCCGCCTACTGGTGTGTCCTATTGTCATGAGGGGGTGGCTAGGCTTTAATGGCTGTGTGTTGTACCTGGGTGTGAGTTTTTGGTGGGATCAAGGAGGGTGGACTACTTCTGTGACTGCGCAGGTGTGATGCTCTGGCAAAACCAGGTAATTACATGAGATATGCTTACATCATAGCTCATGAACCTCTATCCGACCAGGACATAAACTTATGTCAAAGGTCGTGAAGGGGTTAAAATCAATCAACTCAACAATGACATTTAACAGTCGTGGCAAAAAGTTTTGAGCGCGACACAATATTGGTTTAAACAAAGTTTGCTGCTTCAGTCTCTTGGTCTTTTAAATCAGATGCTTCTATGGTTACAAAAGAACAATAAGTATTTAAACGTTTAAAATACACGACGACGTTTATGTAACAACTCAATATTTAAAACGTTGTCTCTTATTTTAGCCAGACCTCTGCCATTTACCCTGACAGCGGATTATCAACATCTGGGCCAAATCCTGCGAGATGACAGCTCAATCTGGTCTAATTAGTGCTTGGAGTTTGTATTTGTGCACCTGTTTTTTGAGGAGTGACCACAAAGTTCTTAAAGCGAGAGGGCTCACTTGCAATTTTGCCCAAGAACACGGCCATGAATAAAGACTGGGATCTAAATATCCTCCAAGAGCAACTTCTCCCAATAATCCAGGAGCAATTTAATGATGGACAATGCATTTTCCAGCATAGAGACCATGTTACAGGGCAAAAGTGATAACTACAAGTCTGTTTACACAGCGATTAGCAGCAATGAACAAGCGCCTGTCGGTAAACCTTTCCAGATGGGTGGATAGTTAAGATCCTGTTAACATGGGCAGATTGAAGTAAACTATGTGCACTGGGCGATCTGTCATAGATTACTCTGTATGCCCATGCTGGTATCGTTATTGGCACTGCGGTGTTTATACAGGATCTAGAAGGTGGCCCAATTCTGACGTATCGGGTTGTCTAGAATGTGTATGTAGGTTAGTAGATTGAATAATAAGGTAATGAATGGACTGGATGGGTTAGGTTTAATTTAGTATTCTTATAGTTGTTTATTGGTTTTAAAATGACAAACAACAGAAGGAAGAGTTTTAACAGAGGAGTCTAATGTTTAATGATGTCCATGGCTTGTAATGAAAGAAGGCCATGAACAGTGTAAAGTTAAGTAAAAATATGCTGATGCTGTGATGTGCCCCCATCGTGGTGCAGTCACCATCCTGACATGTGCCCCCATCCTGCGGGGTAATGTGTGCGGGGGGCGGAGTGCGGGGCGGGTGCAGCCGAGCGGAGCCATGGCGCTGAGGATGTCAGTGCCAGGACCTGTATGGCTGGGGACAGGAGGTGACTATCCAGGTGTGTGTGTGTGTGTGTGTGTATATATATATATACACATGCGGAGTGCGGGGGGTGGAGCCGAGCGGGGTAATGTGTGCGGAGGGCGGAGGCGAGCGGTGGTTATGCGTCGGCTGGGTTGCCGGTGTGGGCTCCCAGGGGTGCAGCACTCACCGGGGAGTCGGGGCGTCGTCCTGTAGTTCGGGCTGTTCAGTTAAGCTCCTTGTACACGTAGCCAGGGTAAAAAGAGAATTTTGTTTACTTACCGTAAATTCTTTTTCTTATAGTTCCGACATGGGAGACCCAGACCATAGGTGTATAGCTTCTGCCTCCGGAGGACACACAAAGTACTACACTAAAAAGTGTAGCTCCTCCCTCCTAGCATATACACCGCCTGGATGACCAAATTTAGCCAGTTTAGTGCAAAAGCTGAAGGAGGACATCCACCCACAAGTAGAGACAGAGAAAAACCCGGAACAACCGGAACCTCTGTCTACAACAACAGCCGGTGAAAACACACGGAACAAGAAAACTGCCAACAGGCAACAGGGAGGGTGCTGGGTCTCCCATGTCAGAACTATAAGAAAAAGAATTTACGGTAAGTAAACAAAATACTCTTTTTCTTCATCGTTCCTTATGGGAGACCCAGACCATGGGACGTCTCAAAGCAGTCCATGGGTGGGAAATAAACAGAAAACTGAGAAGTAGGCAAAACCTAACTTCACAAATGGGCGACAGCCGCCTGAAGGATGCGTCTGCCCAAGCTCGCATCTGCCGAAGCATGAGCATGCACTTGGTAGTGCTTTGAAAAGGTGTGCAGACTAGACCAAGTGGCAGCCTGACAGACCTGCTGAGCCGTAGCCTGGTGCCTGGAAGACCAAGAGGCACCAACAGCTCTGGTCGTGTGTGCCTTGATCCCCGGCGGGGGAGGCACCTGGGTACTCTGGTAGGCATCGGATATGGCCGACCTAATCCAACGAGCTAGGGTCGGTTTAGAAGCCGAGAGACCCTTGCGCTGACCTGTGGTCAGCACAAAAAGAGAGGTGCACCGCCTAAGCGCAGCGGTGCGTGACACATAGATCCGGAGCGCCCGCACCAGATCTAAAGTATGCAACGCTTTCTCAAAGCGATGAACAGGGGCCGGACAAAGGGAAGGCAATGAAATGTCCTGGTTAAGGTGGAAAGGAGAGACCACCTTAGGAAGAAAGTCCGGAGTCGGACGGAGAACTACCTTGTCTTGGTGAAAAAACAAAAAAGGTGACTCCGAAGAGAGCGCGGCCAAATCAGAAACTCTCCTGAGAGAAGTTATGGCCACCAGAAAGACGACTTTCTGTGAAAGTCGAAACAAAGAAACTTCCCTAAGAGGCTCAAAGGGGGGTTTCTGTAAGGCCGTGAGGACCAGATTAAGATCCCAGGGATCCAAAGGCCGCCGGTAAGGTGGAATGATGTGAGATGCGCCCTGCATGAAGGTGCGCACCTGAGCCAGTCGGGCGATACGCCGCTGAAAGAACACTGACAGAGCCGAGACCTGTCCCTTAAGGGAATTGAGGGATAGTCCTAGCTGCAGACCGGACTGTAGAAAGGACAGGATGGTTGACAAGGAAAAAGGCCAAGGGGCATGGCCGGAAGAACGACACCAGGACAGGAAAATTCTCCAAGTCCTGTGGTAAATCTTTGCCGAGGAAGACTTCCGAGCCTGAGTCATAGTGGAGATGACTTCGGGAGGAATGCCGGAAGCCGTCAGGATCCAGGACTCAAGAGCCACGCCGTCAATCTGAGAGCCGCAGAATTCTGGCGGAAAAACGGACCTTGAGAGAGAAGGTCTGGGCGGTCCGGGAGATGCCATGGCACCTCTACGGACAGACGGAGCAGGTCTGGGTACCAAGCTCGCCTGGGCCAGTCTGGGGCGATGAGTATGACCCGACGGCCCTCCATTTTGATCTTGCGCAGGACTCTGGGCAAGAGAGCTAGAGGGGGAAACACGTAAGCCAGACGAAACTGGGACCAATCCTGAACCAGCGCGTCCGCTGCAAAGGCCTGAGGATCGTGGGAGCGAGCCACGTAAACCGGGACCTTGTTGTTGTGCCGGGATGCCATTAGATCCCCTTCCGGAGTGCCCCACTTGCGGCAGATCGACCGGAACACTGCCTGATGCAGAGCCCACTCGCCGCTGTCCACGGTTTGACGGCTGAGATAATCTGCCTCCCATTTTTCCACGCCTGGGATATGGACTGCGGATATGGTGGACTTGGAGTCCTCCGTCCACTGAAGGATGCGTTGAACCTCCAACATTGCCAGGCGGCTGCGAGTCCCGCCCTGGTGATTGATGTAGGCAACTGCTGTCGCGTTGTCTGACTGGACTCGAATGTGCTTGCCCGCCAACAGGTGGTGAAAGGCTACGAGGGCTAGGAGCACAGCTCTGATTTCCAGCACATTGATCGAGAGGACTGATTCGGACGGAGTCCAAATGCCCTGTGCTCGGTGGTGGAGAAATACTGCTCCCCAGCCGGAAAGACTGGCATCCGTGGTGAGGATCACCCAGGACGGGGTCAGGAAGGAGCGTCCCTGAGATAGAGAGAGGCCGAAGCCACCACTGAAGAGAGCTCCTGGCTTGTGGCGACAGAGCCACCAACCTGTGCAAGGAAGAAATCCGCTTGTCCCAACAGCGGAGAATGTCCAGCTGCAGAGGACGCAGATGGAACTGGGCAAAGGGAACCGCTTCCATTGACGCCACCATCTGACCCAGCACCTGCATAAGGTGCCTGATGGAATGACGGTGGGGCCTCAACAGAGAGCGCACCGCCAGATGGAGGGACTGCTGTTTGACTAAGGGCAGCTTGACAAGTGCCGGCAGAGTTTCGAATTGCATCCCTAGGTACGTGAGTTTTTGGGTCGGGGTCAGAGTGGACTTGGGCAGATTGACAAGCCACCCGAATTGAACAAGAGTGGCGAGAGTGAGCGAGACACTCCGCTGACAGTCTGCGCTGGATGAAGCCTTGACAAGAAGGTCGTCCAGGTAAGGAATTACTGCCAACCCCTGGAGGTGCAGAACCGCAACCACTGCTGCCATGACCTTGGTGAATACTCGAGGGGCCGTGGCTAACCCGAAGGGGAGAGCCACGAATTGGAAATGTTCCTCTACGATTGCAAAACGTAGCCAACGCTGGTGCGAAACTGCAATTGGCACATGCAGATAGGCATCTCTGATGTCGATGGATGCCAGGAAATCTCCTTGGGTCATTGAGGCAATGACTGATCGCAGAGACTCCATGCGAAAATGCCGCACCTGAACATGCTTGTTGAGAAGCTTGAGATCCAGGATGGGCTGGAAGGAACCGTCCTTTTTGGGGACTAGGAAGAGATTTGAATAGAAACCTCTGAACCGTTCCCTGGCGGGAACCGGCACAATTACTCCGTTGGTCTGCAAGGATGCCACGGCCTGAGAGAAGGCGGCGGCCTTGGAGCAGGGGGGAGTGGACAGAAAAAATCTGTTTGGCGGGCTGGAAGAGAACTCTATCCTGTAGCCGTGGGAGATGATATTCCGCACCCACTGGTTGGAGACGTGTTGAAACCACACGTCGCCAAAGTGGGAGAGCCTGCCACCGACCAAGGACGTTGCTGGCTCGGCCAGATAGTCAAGAGGAGGCTGCCTTGGTGGCAGCAGCTCCTGCGGACGCTTGTGGATGCGGCTTCTTGCGCCAGGTGGGCTTCTGGTCCTTGGCCGAGTTAGTGGACGAAGCCGAGGGCTTAGAGGATGACCAGTTAGAGGAACGAAAGGAACGAAACCTCGACTGGTTCCTGCCCTGGACAGGTTTCCTGGCTTTAGTCTGTGGCAAGGAAGTACTCTTCCCGCCAGTAGCCTCCTTAATAATTTCATCCAGCTGTTCACCAAACAGCCTGGACCCAGTAAATGGGAGCCCAGTAAGGTACTTCTTTGAGGAAGCATCCGCCTTCCACTCACGAAGCCACAAGATCCTGCGGATAGCGAGGGAATTGGCGGAGGCCACCGCAGTGCGGTGAGAAGCCTCCAGCATGGCAGACATGGCGTAGGCTGAAAAGGCTGAAGCTTTGGAAGTTAAAGCAACCAATTCAGGCATAGAGTCCCTAGTGAGGGTATGCATCTCCTCCAGAGAAGCAGAGATGGCTTTGAGAGCCCACACTGCTGCAAAAGATGGGGAGAACGAGGCCCCTGTCGCCTCATAGACAGACTTGGCCAGGAGGTCAACCTGGCGGTCAGTGGGATCCTTGAGTGAGGTGCCATCAGCCACAGATACAACTGTCCAGGCTGAGAGTCTAGACACCGGAGGGTCCTCCTTTGGTGAGAGAGCCCACTCCTTGACCACCTCTGGTGGAAAAGGAAAACGGTCATCAGAACCACGCTTAGGAAAGCGTTTGTCAGGACAGGCTCTGGGCTTGGACACAGTGGCCTGAAAACTGGAGTGGTTAAAGAACGCACTCCTTGGTCTCTTAGGCAAAGTAAACTGGTGCTTTTCTGCCAGAGAGGGTTGCTCCTCTGATACTGGCGGATTGAGGTCCAGTACAGTATTAATGGACGCAATCAAATCACTAACATCTGCATCCCCCTCAATCAGATCAATGGGGCACATAGAGGTAGCGTCCGAGCCCCCAGTAAAGACATCCTCCTCGTCCTGCGAATCGGCTCGTGAATCGGAGCCGCGGGACGAGGAAGGAGAGGGGTCCCTGTGTTTCCTCTTAGGAGGACGGGGTCTGGGAGCAGATGAAGAATCCTCTGTGGGCTCTGGAGAGCGAGCCGAAGCAGCAGAGGCACCCTGTGAAGGGGGCTGATGCATGCTCAGCAGAGTCCGGACAGCTCTCCCATGGAGTCAGCAAAGGACTGGGAGATAGACTTAGTAAACAAATCTACCCAAGCCGGGGGTTCAGCCACCGGGGCCGGAGCAGCCTGAGGGACCACTGGGGAGACTCCAGGCTGAGGCACCACCATGTTAGAGCAGGCATCACAATGAGGATATGTGCTCGGTTCAGGCAGTACGAGCTTACATGCAGTGCATATTGAGTACAGCCTTGCAGCCTTGCTCCTAGTGTGAGACATGCTGCTGAGGTGGGGGCTCTGCAGTAAGAACACACCCCTTCAGAATGACCCCCAGAGAGTGTATAATAAAGTCCACAACCAGAGGTTGTGGCTTACCAGACCGATTTGTGTGCCCTCCGGATTCCACAGCTCGGACCCCCAGACAGCTTGCAGAGATGCAGCAGCCAGCGCCGATCAGTGTGAGAACGCTGATAAAATGGCGCCGGAGTGAGGAGGGGGGGGCGGGGCCTAGTCCAAGAGCGGGAACCGGAGGGCCAAGGGGATATACAGGGGAGGGAAACATCTCCTCAGAGAGGAGTGTCCTCCCCTCTGCTGAACGGCCGGTGGGCGGCGCCGCACTGTCCCTCTGCAAGACTGACATGCAGGGGCAGTGAAACCGAAAGTAGGCCGCAGCCGAAGCCGGGGACTAAATTTTACAATGCGGCCGGCGAGCAGGCACCCTCGGCGCGGTTCTCAGGGGAAACCCAGAGAACCGGACGGAAATGTCACCAAAATAACTAACATACTCTCCCCAACAATAAAAAATGCAAGGGACCCCCTGACAATAACGTCTCAATACTTCGCTTGAGAGACGCAGGGCCAGGTCCCTGAGGGATGAGTGCTCCGTCCGGTAGGGTCCTGAGAGGGCTGCGGATGGAGACCGGTCTCCTGCAAAGCAGTGAGAACCGTGCTGGCTCCCACTTCAAGCCAGAGCCCGAGGGATGGTGAAGGAGCGCGGGATGTAAAGGCTCCAGCCTTGAAATCAACCTTAACAGCACCGCCGACACAGTGGGGTGAGAAGGGACATGCCGGGAGTCCAGCTTGGACCCGCTTTTCTTCCAACTCTTTAAAATAAAAAATCAGATGAGAATGCATGTGTGTGATCCTCCTGAACACAAAGCATTGAACTGGCTAGATTTGGTCATCCAGGGGGTGTATATGCTAGGAGGGAGGAGCTACACTTTTTAGTGTAGTACTTTGTGTGTCCTCCGGAGGCAGAAGCTATACACCCATGGTCTGGGTCTCCCATAAGGAACGATGAAGAAATATCGGGTAACTAAGCAAAGCGCTTTACTTGGTTACCTGATAGTTACCTTGGTTACCAGCGTACACCGCTTAGCACTAGCTCCCTGCACACGTAGCCAGGGTAAATATCGGGTAACTAAGCACAGTGCTTTGCTTAGTAACCCAATGTGTACCTTAGTTACGTGTGCAGAGAGCCTTAGCTGAGCCGTCGGTCGCAGGCTCTTTAGCGCACGTGCTGTGGCAACGGTTGTCACTGTAATTATGTCATTTTGGAGTAAGACAGACAGAATAAGGCTATTATATATATACTAGAAGGTGGCCCGATTCTACGCATCGGGTATTCTACAATTTACCTTTTGTGTAGTTAATGTATGATTTTTCTTATATATATATAGATGTTGTTGTGTGTAGTTGCCAAGTGTTTGTGTAGTGCGCTGTAAATGTTCTGGGTGTTGTCTGGGTGTGGGGGTGTGTGAGAGCGGTGTTGTTTGTGTGTTGCGTTGTGTGTGTTGCGTTGTTTGTGGAGCGCTGTGTGTCTGCAGCGTTGTGCGGTTTGTGTGGGTGTGGAGTGCGTGTGTGTGTTTTGGGGGGAGGTATGTTTTGTGCAATGTGTGTGTGTTGTGCGGTATGTGCGTATATTTGTGTGTGCCGCGGTGTTTGTGTGTTGTGTGTGTGCGGCGTTGTCTGTGTGTGTGGGTGTCTGTGTAGGGCAGTGTTTGTGGTTCCCAGTGTGTGTGTGGTGTGTTGTGCGGTGCGCGTGTGGCGGTGTGTGTGTTTTGGGGGGAGGTGTGCACCCCCCATCGTGCTCCATCCCCCATGCTGCGCACCCCCCATCGTGCTCCATCTCCCATGCTACGCACCCCCTATCGTGCTCCATCCCCCATGCTGCGCACCCCCTATCGTGCTCCATCCCCCATGCTGCGCACCCTCCATCGTGCTCCATCCCCCATCGTGCTCCATCCCCCATGTTGCTCCATCCCCCATGCTGCACACCCCCCATCGTGTTTCATCCCCCCACGCTGCATCCCCCATGCTGCACTCCCCATTGTGCTCCATCCCCCATGCTATGCGCCCCCCATCGTGCTCCATCCCCCATGCTACGCACCCCCCCATCGTGCTCCATCCCCCATGCTACGCACCCCCCATCGTGCTCCATCCCCCATGCTACGCACCCCCCATCGTGCTCCACCCCCCCATCGTGTTTCATCCCCCCATTCTGGGCACCCCCCATCGTGCTCCATCCCCCATGCTGCGAACCCCTCAGAGAGGAGTATAATAGGAGGAGTATAATAGGAGTATAATGGGAGAAGTAGTCCTGGGGAAAGAGGAGTATAATGGGAGTAGTCCTGGGGGGTGGTGTACAGGTGCCCAACGTGTGCGGGGGGCGTGGCCTAGCGGGCATCGCGTGCGGGGGCGTGGCCTAGCGGGCATCGCGGGGGGAGTGGCCTAGCAGGCTTCGCGTGCGGGGGGCGTGGCCTAGCGGGCTTCGCGTGCGGGGGGCGTGGCCTAGCGGGCTTCGCGTGCGGGGGCGGGCCTGGCCAAATGGTTAATCCATGCGGGGGCGGGGCCAGCGGGCATTGCGTGCGGGGGGCGTGGCCTGGCCACAAACGGTTAATCCATCCGGGGGCGGGGCCAGCGGGCATCGCGTGCGGGGGGCGTGGCCTAGCAGGCATCGCGGGGGGCGGGCATGGCCAAATGGTTAATACATGTGGGGGCGGGGCCGAGCGGCCAATCCGTGTGGAGGGGTGGGGCCAGGCCGAGCCCAGCGGCCAATCCGATTAATCCATGGGGGGCGGGGCCGAGCCGAGCGGCCAATCCGTGTGGAGGGGCGGGACCAGGCCGAGCCCAGCGGCCAATCCGATGGTTGTCACTGTAAGGACACAATTTTGGAGCAAGACAGACACAGACTAAGGCAATTTATATATAATATATATATATATATATATATATATATATATATATATATATATATACTCTGCCGAGAATAAAGATCTTTTGGGATGCACAAGATTATTTCACCCAAAGAAAAAGCATTTTCCATATTCATCGGCAGCCAGTTTACATTGATACGAGTGAAATCAGCATTAGTAATAGGGAATTTTAACACCAGGTTTTTCCTGCCTAATATACTTGAAAAGAATATAACAGTGCATAGATTCCAGTCCGACTTGCTGTATGACATACTGAAGAATACGTTACGGTTCCAGAACCGAATATGCAGATAATCCAAAGCAGATATTACAACATCACGTTTATTAGAAAGCTTTAAAAGGGAACCTGTCACCAGATTTTTCTCTATTAAACTAAAAGTATCCCCTTCTGCAGCTCCTGGGCTGCTTTCTATGAAGGTGCACCTTGGCCCTGACTGCCCTTCCAGACCCTAAAAATAGCTTTATAAAACTTGGCCCTTAGGTATGCTAATTACCTGTGTTGGCCTGGTGAGATCATGCACAGGAGCCCAGAAGGTGATTCTTTTAGTTTAATAGGGAAAAATCTGGTGACAGGTTCCCTTTAAGACAAAACAAAAATGTTAAAATACATGGGAGTAGACCAGTCTATTAGTTTCATGCTCTTGGGCTCTTAATCATGACATATTCCATTTGTAGGCTACTATAATCACTGTGCCGCAGAGCCAGCAATGACACGGCAGCAGACTATGCTGGAGTCAGTCACTGTACAAAATTACTATGAGTTTGTATTATGGGGCAGTGTGAGGGGGCAGCGTGCAGTGGGTGAACCATATGGAAAATGGAGGGGCAGAATAGTTCAAAGTGAAACCAGTATGGAGAAGTATGGGAACAGTATGGAAAGGTTGGAATGGGAGGTATCAATAATCGGGAGCGTGCAGGGACTATATAAATGTTTGGTGGGGAGAATATGGAAAAGCAGAAGCGTAGTGGGAAAAGTATGGATATGTGGGAGTGTATGGGGACAGTGTGGATTAGTGTTAGCGTAGTAGAGATAGTATGGATAAGTGGGAGAGTACAGGGGGACAATATGGATATGGATAAGTGTTAGCGTAGTGGGGACAGTATGGATAAGTGTTAGCGTAGTGGGGACAGTATGGATAAGTGGGGGAGCACAGGGAGACAGTATCGATAAGTTGGAGCATACAGGGGACAGTATGGATACGTGGTAGTGTATGGGGGCAGAATGGATAAGGTGGAGTGTACGGGGAACTATATGGAGAAGTGGGAGATTGAGGGACAGTATGGCGATGTAAATATGATGTTTTCTGATGTCACCTACCATATTGCACAACGTGCAGCAAGATACAGTATGCTGTCCAGATGTGCATTGCAGCTGACGGTGGCCACTTTGAGCATTAAAGTTAAATGAGCGCCATATGCGTGACCAGCATTCAATGTTTTGGGGGGGTGGCATGGGTTTCATATCATAGTGTTTCTGTATGCAAGATGTCGATTCGTATTGAATTGATGGAGGGGGGGGGGTCGCATACACCTGCTGTTTGATGAGACCTCACAGAAAGAAGTCCAATGGGGTCAGGTGAGCATGAAGGCCACTCCATGCAGCCACCATACCCAATGACTTGTAGAAAGGTCTCCATGAGGTACCACTTCTATTCCTATAGCTGCCGCAGTTCTCAAGTTAATGGCGATGGACAGGATATGGGTGGACACACTGTATATACATGGAAGAATTGGAGCACCTCCACATTACACCTACAGAGGTGACCTACGCAGGGAATAAACTTGAAACTTGTGTCCCCAGTGCAAAATCTCAATAGTATTAGTCTCATCATTGGGACCAAAAGGGGCCTTTTGGAAGCTTCAGGGCCTAAATGTGTCTGCAATTACTGCACCCATTATAGTTATGTACCTGCTTTTGTGAAAGCCCATTCTTTTTTTTTTAAACATAAATTTTTTATTGCATTTTTCAGAATTATTACAATATGTCTAACATTTGAACAAGAATAAATTCACCTTACCAATTTACCCACCCTTGTCTTAACCCACCCTCTTTTATTCCCACTTTATCCCCCCAACATTTTTAATACGCTGAACACCAGGTATAAGTCGCAAAAGAACACACAGCTCCTCTATATTCTGATTCCCGTTTGAAGCCCTATTTCTCTGAAACCCTCGTCTCGCCCTACTGTTGTGTCTCTACTGCGTGTATTTTCAGCTTTCCCAATGTGCCTTGCAAGTCTCCCAGTAGGTACCATTCCGTATTAGTGAAAGGAGATACCACTTTCCGTATTTCTGCAACTCCATACTGTTGTACTATAAATCTCTTCCATATTTTAAAAAAGTTTCCCGTTAGTTCGTCCTTATTTCTTTCGGCTTCCAACTGTTCAATATTGAGCAGCTTTTTAATCTGATTGACCACCTCCTCCTCTGATGGAACAGATTCCTCAAGCCATCTGCATAGTAGGGCCTTTTTCCCTATCATAGCAATATTATGGAAGAGTCTTGGAATCGTGGTCCCCCGTGTATCTCCTCCTCCTTCCTTTTCTTTAGTCCTGTGGTGGAAAATCCATAACAATGGGTCTAGTTCCATTTCCACTTCCCATACTTTTTCTATAAGTATCTTCATTTTTCCCCAAAATTTCTGACTTTGTGGGCACTGCCAAATCCCGTGGTATAAGTCCGTTTTCGGCTGTTTACATTTGGGGCAATGTTCTATTTTATTCATAGTCTGCTTGGTGGGGATGTTAAAACCATAAATTGCTCTGTGCATTAATCTAAACTGTGTGTCCCTCCAGCCCTCATTAATCACCTCCTTCCTCATCCATCCCTGCTGTATTTTTTCCCCTGCCTCTGTATCTTTTAGTTGTCGTGCCCATGCTCCCCAGACCTGGTCCGAGTGCAGTGGTACCAGTGCTGTTCTCAGATCTTTGTACAGGGAGGAGATAGTAATCTCCTGTTTATCCTTCATTATAAATTGGTCCATTTCATTCATTACCTGTTCTTTTCTAACATCCCTCAATAGTCCCATTATTCCCTTTTCCACCTGTTTGTATTGTATGATTTGGAATGGGGAAAGCCCGTACCTGTTCACCATCTCCTCAAGGGTCAACCACCTATGTTCCGTTTCATGGAGCAGATCCTTCACCCCACTGATCCCCTTATTTCTCCATTCTAGAAATAGTTTGTTTTCCCTCCCTGCTGGGAATTCCGGAAAATTCCAGATATTTAGGTATTTGGAGATTCGCCAGGACAGGTTAAACTTTTTCCTCACTGCTTTCCACGCCATTATCGTATCTCTACATACCAGGGAGTGCTTAATTTTCCTCGGAATATTGGCCAATGACGTGTGGAATATTGCCCCCAAGTCCCATGGTCTACAGTACTCACTTTCCAATTTTATGTTAGAATAGCTATTTGTCTTCCTCAGCCAGTCTATTACGTGCCTCATCAAACATGCAAGGTTGTAGCCTCTCACATTTGGCATCTTGATTCCTCCCTTTTCCAGTGGTAGCATTAGTTTTTCCGCCCTAATTCTTGGTCTTTTTCTCTTCCATAGGAAGCTTGTAAATGCTTTATTCAGTCTATTTACATCCGCATGCTTTAATAATATAGGGATAGTCTGCATTGGGTATAGCAGCTTCGAGAAACTCATCATTTTTAAGAGGTGGTTTCTACCTAGCAGGGATAGCGGCAGCCCCTCCCACATCTTTAGCTCTCGTTCTATTTTCTGTATCAGCGGTTTGAAGTTTAATTCATAAATGGAGGCAGGCTGGCGTCTCATCTGGATCCCCAGGTATTTAAGGTGGGTTTTTGCTATCGGTATCCCACATATGTTATCCCCTATTCCATAGGTTTTCAGGGATGACATGGTTCGCTCATTCAGAAACAGTATTTCACATTTTGTCTTGTTCAATTTAAAACCTGCTATAGACCCAAATCTCTGTTGTATTGTTTTTAAAAGGTCATTCTGTGGTCTATTCATGAATGAAGGGAATTTTGTTACTTACCGTAAATTCCTTTTTTTCTAGCTCCAATTGGGAGACCCAGACGATTGGGTGTATAGCTACTGCCTCCGGAGGCCACACAAAGCATTACACTAAAAAGTGTAAGGCCCCTCCCCTTCTGGCTATACACCCCCCGTGGGATCACGGGCTTGCTCAGTTTTAGTGCTAAAGCAAGAAGGAGGAAAGCCAATAACTGGTTTAAACAAATTCAATCCGAAGTAACATCGGAGAACTGAAAACCGTTCAACATGAACAACATGTGTACCCGAACCACCAAAAATCCCAAAGGAAACAGGGCGGGTGCTGGGTCTCCCAATTGGAGCTAGAAGAAAAGGAATTTACGGTAAGTAACAAAATTCCCTTCTTCTTCGGCGCTCCATTGGGAGACCCAGACGATTGGGACGTCCAAAAGCAGTCCCTGGGTGGGTAAATTAATACCTCATGTTAGAGCTGTAAAACAGCCCTTCCCTACAAGGAGGCAACCGCCGCCTGCAGGACTCTTCTACCTAAGCTGGCATCCGCCTAAGCGTAGGTATGCACCTGACAATGCTTGGTGAAAGTGTGCAGACTCGACCAGGTAGCTGCCTGGCACACCTGCTGAGCCGTAGCCTGGTGCCGTAATGCCTAGGGCGCACCCACGGCTCTGGTAGAATGGGCTTTCAGCCCTGATGGAACCGGAAGCCCAGCAGAACAGTAGGCTTCAAGAATTGGTTCCTTGATCCATCGAGCCAGGGTGGATTTGGAAGCCTGCGACTCTTTACGCTGATTAGCGACAAGCACAGAGAGTGCATCCGAGCGGCGCAGGGGCGCCGTGCGGGAAATGTAGATTCTGAGTGCTCTCACCAGATCCAACAAATGCAAATCCATTTCATATCGATGAAATGGATGAGGCAAAAGGAAGGTAAGGAGATATCCTGATTGAGATGAAAGGGGGATACCACCTTAGGGAGAACTCCGGAATCGGGCGCAGCACTGCCTTGCCTTGGTGAAACACCAGGAAGGAAGCTTTTGGATGACAGCGCTGCTAGCTCGGACACTCTCCTAAGAGACGTGACCGCTACCAGAAAGGCCTCTTTCTGGGAAAGTCGAGAGAGTGAAACATCTCTCAGGGGCTCGAAGGGCGGCTTCTGGAGAGCAATTAGTACCCTGTTCAGATCCCATGGGTCCAACGGCCGTTTGTACAGAGGGACAATGTGACAAACCTCCTGCAGGAACGTGTGTACCTGAGGAAGTGGTGCTAGGCGCTTCTGAAGAATACAGATAGCGCTGAGACTTGTCCTTTAAGGGAGCCGAGTGACAACCTTTTTCCAAACCAGATTGCAGGGAGGAAGGAAAAGTAGGGAATGCAAATGGGCAGGGAGACACTCCCTGAGCAGAGCATTAAGAGAAGAATATCTTCCACATCCTGTGGTAGATCTTGGCAGACGTCGGTTTTCTAGTCTGTCTCAAGGTGGCAATGACGTCCTGAGATAATCCTGAAGACGCTAGGATTCAGGACTCAAAGGCCATACCGTCAGGTTCAGGGCCGTAGAATTCAGATGGAAAAAACGGCCCTTGGGACAGTAAGTCTGGCCGGGCTGGTAGTGCCCACGGTTGGCAGACCGTGAGATGCCACAGATCCGGGGACTACGACCTCCTCGGCCAGTCTGTGGCGATGAGGATGGCGCGGCGGCAAACGGACCTGATGTTGCGTAGCCCTCTGGGCAGCAGTGTCAGAGGGGGAAACACATAGGTAGCTGGAACTGCGACCAAACCTGAACTAAGGCGTCTGCCGCCAGAGCTCTTTGATCGTGATACCGCGCCATGAAAATCGGAACCTTGTTGTTGTGCCGAGACGCTATTAGGTCGACGTTCAGCATCCCCCAGCGTTGACAGAATTCCTGAAAACCGTCCGGGTGAAGATACCCTTCCCCTGCGTCCATACCCTGGCAACTGAGGAAGTCTGCTTCCCAGTTTTCTGCGCCCGGGATGTGAACTGCGGATATGGTGGATGCTCTGTCTTCCACCCCCATCAGACTCCGCCGGACTTCCTGGGAGGCTTGCCGACTGCGTGTTCCGCCTTGGTGGTAGATGTATGCCACCGCTGTGGAGTTGTCCGACTGAATTCGGATGTGTGTGCTTTCCAGCCACGGCTGGAAGGCTTGCAGGGCAAGATACACTGCCCAGATTTCCAGCACATTGATTTGAAGGATGGACTCCTCTGAAGAGAGTCCTTGACCGTCTGAGAAGGGGGACGTTCCTTCTAGGGACGTCGACTTCCCATCCCATTGGCAAAGAATGCCACATTGGAGTGGACGCAGATGAAACTGCGCGAAAGTGACTGCCTCTGCATGAGGCGTGTTAAGGGGTGTGACTGGCCGTGAAGGAGAGACTGCACCCCCGTCTGTAGTGAACGCTGTTTGTCCAGCGGAAGCTTCACTATCGCTGAGGGAGCGTGACACTCCATGCCCAGATATGTCAGCGATTGGGTCGGTGTCAGATTTAACCTTGAGAAGTTGATGATCCACCCGAAACTCTGGAGAGTCTCCAGCGCTACGCTCAGGCTGTGTTGGCATGCCTCTTGAGAGGGTGCCTTGACAAGTCGACCGTCCAAGGAAGAATCACCGAGTGACCCTGAGAGTGCAGGACTGCTCCCACTACTGCCCTGAACTTGGTGAAAACCCGTAGGGCTGTCGCCAGACCGAAGGGCAGGGTTACGAACTGAAGATGCTCGTCTTCAATAACGAAACGTAGCAAACGTTGGTGCTCTGGAGCAATCGGCATGTGGAGATAAGCATCCTGATGTCTATTGATGCTAGGAAATCTCCTTGAGACATTGAGGCAACGACGGAGCGGAGGGATGCCATCCGGAACCGCCTGGCCTTCACGTGCTTGTTGAGCAGTTTTAGGTCCCCCACAATCAGATTGGAGGAAAAACCGTGTCTTGTTCCTGAAGAGGAACAGGAATTACCACTCCTTCTGCCTGCAGAAGAGCATCGGCTCGGTGGGTAGGTGGGGAAGTTCTGAAGAATCGAGCCGGAGGCCGAGAACAGAACTCTATCCTGTACACGTGAGACACAATGTCTCTCACCCACCGGTCTGTGACCTGTGGCAGCTAAATGTCGCCAAGGCGAGAGAGTCTGCCACCAACCGCGGATGCGGAGAGAGAGAGCTTAAAGTCATGAGGAGACCGCCTTGGAAGCGGTTCCTCTGGCTGCCTTCCTTGGGCGTGATTGAGCCCGCCTGGAATCTGAGCCCCTCTGAGCCTTTTGAGCCCTTTTGGACTAGGACAATTTCGACCTGCCCGAGCCTGGGAAGGACCGAAACCTCGACTGTCTCTCTCGGACAGCATTAATAGGGTAAGTCGCAATGCAGACATTGCGAGGATAAGGACGCTACCTGCGGCACAGATGTACCTGTGCTCAAGACCAGCTGCGCAAGACCAGCTGACATAGCTTAGAGTGCCCATACGGCTGCGAATGCCGGAGCAACCGACACGCCGATAGCTTCATAGGCAGATTTCAACCAGAGGTCCATCTGTCTGTCAATGGCATCTTTAAGTGAAGTCCCATCTCCACTGCAACTATGGATCTAGCCGCAAGCCTGGAGATTGGGGGATCCACCTTTGGACCCTGGGTCCAGCGCCTGACCACGTCAGGGGGAAAGGGATAACATGTATCCTTAATACATTTGGAGAAACGCTTATCTGGTAAGCGTGGTGATTCTGAACTGCTTCTCTGAAGTCAGCGTGGCCAGAAAAGTACTCAATGTACGCTTGAGATACAGAAATGGGATTTCTCCTGCTGGGAAGCTGACTCCTCCACTGAAGGAGCTGGGGGAGAGATATCCAACATGCCATTGCTGGACGCTATAAGATCATTCACCATGGCGTCACCATCCGGTGCATCCGGATTGAGAGCGGTGTCAGGATCAAAGTCCTGATCAGCTACGTCTGCCTCATCATACAGAGAGTCCTCTGCTGTGACCCTGACTAGTGATGAGGCCGAGTGCCGCTCCCAGCGAGCTCGCTTAGGCTGTCTGGGACTGTCGTCCGTGTCAGAGCCTTCACCCTGGAATGCCTGGGACCCCCCCGGAGCACTGATTTTGTTCCAAATGAGGGTGGCCAGGGAGCAATGATCAAGATTGCCCATGGCCTGTCTGGACTGCAAGTCACTATCCCATGACAATCTATCAGCCGAAACTGCAACACCGTCCCTGTCCATGGGCAGGGTTCACAGGTGGTTCCTTTGGCCACCTCTAGTAGAGACCCCGGCTGACCAAGTGCTACAGGGGAGCATTGCACACAACGGGGGTCAGTGGAACCTGCCGGTGGAACAGTATCACATGCAGTAAAAGCAGCATAGAAAGCCTGTGTTGCTTTTTTTGCTGCTGTAGTCTAGCCATCTAGGAGCATATAGCCAAGAATAGCGACCGTACAGTGCAATGTATAGCATACAAGCATAAAGTACAAATGAGCACTTCAGCACATGCAATATGAGCAGCTTAGAAAGCCTGTGCCTTGGCACCCTTGCTTTTTTGCTGCTGTAGACTAGCCATCTAGGAGAATATCGCCAAGAATAGCGACCGTACAGTGCAATGTATAGCATACAAGCATAAGTACAAATGAACACTTCAGCACATGCAATACAAGCAGCCTAGAAAAACTGTGCCTTAGCACCTTTGCTTTTTTGCTGCTGTAGTCTAGCCATTCTAGGAGAATATAGCCAAGAATAGCGACCGTACAGTGCAATGTATAGCATACAAGCATAAGTACAAATGAACACTTCAGCACATGCAATACAAGCAGCATAGAAAGCCTGTGCCTTAGCACCCTTGCTTTTTTGCTGCTGTTGTCTCGCCATCTAAGAGGGCATATAGCCAAAAATAGCGACCTACAGTGCAGTGTAAACATAAAATACAAATGGACACAACGGTATTTAGTGGGGTCAGCACTTCAGGTGCTGCTTACCGCCCGCCTATAAGCGGGTGTGTGGTCGCCAGAGTCCTGTGACTGGTTGCCCAGAGCTTGTCTCCGTTCTCCAGCTCGGACTGCAGGAATGGCTGCCGGCGTCCTTCTCCAGCTCGTGTGACGAGGGGCGGGCCGTGGGTGTGCCCCAGGCAAGAGCGGGAAACCGGCGTCCCACTGTGTCCAGTGAAGGGGGCTGGAGAATGCAAAGCAGACTCCAGCCCTCGGCGCTGACTTTCTGTACAGCGTCCCGCCTCTCCCCTGACTGGCAGGGCTGGGGGCGGGAACGAAACGAAAACTAGGCCGCAAAGCCGGGGACTCGAGTAATAAGCGCGGCCGTCCTATGTGCACGGCCAGCGCGGAGTCCCCGGCGCACCACAAGTCCCAGCCGCGCCACAGTGTAAAAACACCCAGCAGCGGCCCGGCGCGGCAGTTCCCAATACATAAATTCACACAGCAACGCTGCCGTGAATAATAGCACGAGCGCTCCGCGCTGTTGTCCCCGGCGCACTAGTACTCCCAGCAATGCTGGTGTGTGTGTGCGCGATGTGTACGGGGACACAGAGTACCTTAATGTAGCAGGGCCCTGTCCCTGACGATACTCAGCTCCATATCCAGCAGGTTCTCTGGGTCTGTGGATGGAGCCCGGTCTCAGTGCCTGGAGACCTGTAAGATCCCACTTCACCCAGAGCCCTGAGGGGGGATGGGGAAGGAAAACAGCATGTGGGCTCCAGCCTCCGTACCCGCAATGGGTACCTCAACCTTAACAAACACCCGACAAAAGTGGGGTGAGAAGGGAGCATGCTGGGGGCCCCATATGGGCCCACTTTTCTTCCATCCGACATAGTCAGCAGCTGCTGCTGACTAAAAACAGTGGAGCTATGCGTGGATGTCTGACCTCCTTCGCACAAAGCTTGAAAACTGAGCAAGCCCGTGATCCCACGGGGGGTGTATAGCCAGAAGGGGAGGGGCCTTACACTTTTTAGTGTAATGCTTTGTGTGGCCTCCGGAGGCAGTAGCTATACACCCAATCATCTGGGTCTCCCAATGGAGCGCCGAAGAAAATATGATATCGTCCGCGAATAGAACTGAATGTACTTTTTCCGTTCCGATGTTAATGCCCTCAAAGCAATCTCCTCCATTGATCAGTTTTGATAATGGCTCAATGTCTAGATTGAACAAGAGAGGAGACAGCGGGCACCCCTGTCTCATCCCTTTGGTCAAAGAGAAGGGTCGTGACAAAAATCCGGGTGTCGCCACTCTTGCCTGAGGGTTTGCATATAGTATACCTATAAATGTTCTTAATGCTCCCCTGAAGCCCATATTATCTAGGACTGTTTCCAGCCATGGCCACTGCACATTATCAAACGCTTTTTCAGCATCCAACGTGATCATGGCTGGCAACTCCCCTCCTTGTAGATCCCTGTGTCTGATGGTGTCCATTAATATCATGGCCTTTCTTACGTTCGTCACAGCTGCTCTCCCCTTTACAAACCCCGATTGGGCAGGAGAAATTAGCCTTGGTAATACCTCTGCTAATCGATTGGCCATCAATTTAGCCACTAGTTTAAGGTCTTGGTTGATTAGTGAGATTGGTCTATAATTCGTTGGATTGTCCAAATTTTTGTCTCCTTTGGGTAAAAGTTTTATATATGCAGTGTTAAGGTGGCTAGACATTCCCGTACCCCCTAACATTTTATTAAACATACGTGTCAGCGTTGGTGATATTTCCTCCTTTAGTACTTTATAGAATTCCCCATTGAACCCGTCAGGCCCCGGTGCTTTATGTATACTCAGTTCTCCTATTGTTGTTTGCCCTTCCTCTATTGTGATGTCTGCGTTCAGTCTAGTCAGTTCGTCCTCGGTTATTTGTGTAAGTCCTAATGTCTTTAGCCACTCCCTCCCTCCTCTATTTTCATCCCCTTTACTATATAGTTTGGCATAGTATTCCCCCAAGATCTGGTTGATCTGCGAATTCGTCGATTTGGTCCCATCCTGTCTTGTCATACTAGCTATTTACGTCAACGGTCGTCTTCCCTTTGCCAGGTTAGCCAGCAGTTTACCTGCCTTATTGCCAAATCGGTGCAAGTCAACCTCCTGCTGAGACCTTACTAGTTCTTCTCGTTTTCCTACCCACATGTCAAACTCTTGTTTTGCTTCCTTCCACTCTTCTTTTGCTTTTTGGGATTTGTTTTCTAGGTACCTTGTGTATTTCTCTCTCAAACTAGTGCTTGCCTCCTGGTAATGTTTTTGCGTCCGTTTCCTGATTTTGGCTACATGCCCCATCAGTCTCCCCCTTAATACTACTTTCGCTGTTTCCCAGAATAGCATTGCCTCTTCCTCGTGCCCGCTGTTAGTGCCGTAATATTCCTCCCACCACTCCTTTAATGTTTTAATAAAATCTTTATCTTTGAGTAAGAATGATGGAAATCTCCATATATAATCCGAGCCCCTCTGTATTCTGTCATTTAAGTCTAAGGTCACCGGGCTGTGGTCGGATATAACCATGTTCTCTATGTCTACATCCTTGACCCAGTGCCAGAGTCTTTGGTCTACTAACATAAAGTCAATCCTTGACCATGCTTCGTGTGGGTGTGAGTAGTGTGTAAATTCACGTTCATATGGGTGTTGCATTCTCCAACTGTCCTGCAGATTTGTGTCTTCCAGTAATTTGGCCATCAAACCCTTTGTATTCCTACTCTGCCTACCTTGTTCCTTGCCATACCTCCTATCCTCCTCTTTCGAAACTACTGCATTAAAATCTCCCCCCACTATCTTATTTGGGTCTACATCCACTCCCAATTTGTTGGTGATAAAGTCAAAGAAGGCTTTTTGTTCGGTATTGGGGGCGTATATATTGTGTATACTAAACTCTCCCTGCGGGCTAGTTAATTTGATATGTATGTACCTCCCACCATCATCACTGTCTTGGGACACTATTTCGTGAGTAAAGTGTTTATTTATTAAGATCATTACCCCTGCCTTCCTTCCCTGGGATCCTGACCCGACTACCGCCCCCACCCATAATTTTTTGCATACGAAAAAAATCCCCCTTTTTGCAGATGGGTCTCCTGCAGTAGTGCGATATCTACCTTCAGTCTTTTAAGGTGTCGTAATATCATCATGCGCTTATGTGGAGACTTCAAACCTTTTACGTTCCAAGTGACTAATTTAACCATTATCCCAACATCTCGGGACATTTATGTCGCTATATGTTCTAACTTGTGTGCGTCTTGGCGCCTTTCCCCTGCCTTAACTCCGCTGCGTACTGACAACTATGTATTGCCTGGGCGCAACCTTGTGTCCTCTTCTTGGCATTAACTATAAACCTGTTGACTACCCCCCAACTGCCCTCAGTTTTCTTCCGGTGTTCTTATAGCGTTGCTTTCCCTGAACCCAACTATTCAACCTAAATCTATGGTCAACTAACAACCCCTCAACTGTCCCCCCCTTTACAATCAATCGTCTCGTCACTTCCATTTTTTCTGTGATGCTCCTGGCTCCGCAATCCCTTCTCAGCCCCCTAATTAACATTTACATATGGCCTGTCCCCCATTGTTCTGTTATCTAACACACCAGAACAAGGCCTTCCTGGTCAATAGCCGTGCCAGCATACAATACTCCCTCCCTCATTGCCCAATAGCCGTGCCAGCATACAATACCCCCTCCCTCATTGCCCAATAGCCATGCCAGCATACAATACTTCCTCCCTCATTGCCCATACCTATTATTTGTTACCTCTGGTCTCAATTTCACTTCACCTCCCATCAGCATAAGTGACCTGGCTACCAGAAGAGCGATTTATCAGTAGATACTAAAAAGAGAAACCCGGTCCCCCATAGATGTTAGGATCCCCTACACCCCCGATGGGGCAGGGCACCTTGGTCCATATAGATTGAAGAGGCGAGGGGAACTGAAGAGAAAAGAAAGGAAAAGCCTACAAGAGGGGGGGGGAGAAAGGAAGAGGAAGTAGGAAGTGGAAGAGGGAGTGGAAGTAGGAAGTGGAAAAGGAAGTAGAAAAGGAAGTGAAAGAGGAAGTGGAAGTAGGAAGTGGAAAAGGAAGTAGAAGTGGAAAAGGAAGTAAGAAGTGAAAGAGGAAGTGGGACAGGAGGTGAAAGTAAGTAGAAGTAGGAGGTGGAAGAGGAAGTAGGAAGTGGAAGTAGGAATTAGAAGAGGAAGTGGAAAAAGAAGTAGGAAGAGGTAGATGGGATGGTAAAGGAAGTGCAAGAGAAGTGGAAGAGGCAGTATGAGGAGGAAGTAGGAAGCGAAAGAGGTAGTGAAAGGGGAAGTAGGAAGCGGAAGGGGAGGCAGAAGCAGGAAGCGGAAGCAGAAAGTAAAGATGCAATAATAAACAGTAGATGTTACTCATCCCCTGCATTCCGTCAGTCCCCTCTCTCTTGGGCCCCTCAGTTCAGTTCAAAAATATCGATTCTTCTCCCTGCAGCCTCTCTCATGGCGCTCCCCTCTTCTGGCCTCCAGGCCAACGCGACGGCGACCTCCTTGCTTTTGGACTTCCTGCCTGTATCTCCTTCCCCTCCATCCAGTCGTTCCGGCCCGATGCCCGGCTCTCCTCCTCTCTTCCTTGCCAAGTATGTTGCCTCTCCAGGAAGTCCTCCGTCTGGTTTCTGTTCTCCATCTTCTCCATCCATCTCTCCGCCTCACTCAAGTCTTTCGTCGCAAAAAGGGATCCATCACGTCTTGTTACTCTCAGTATTGCAGGATACAGCAGTTGGAATTTATTCCTTTACGATACAGCGAGGTACAAATCTTACTAAAGGCTTTCCTTTTGCGTGTAACCTCCGCCGAGTAGTCACCGAAGATCAGCACCTTATGCCCTTGTAGAGACAGTGGGGTCCTCCTTCCTCTAAACGCTCGCAGTATCTCTTCTTTGTCTTTGTATTCCAAGTATTTTATTATCACTTGGCGCGGTCTGGCTGGTCCTGTCACTCCCGTGCTGTCTTCCTTCCCATTTGGTCCTCCTGTGCCTGGACGCTCTCTTACAGGGCCCACTCTGTGAGCTCTTTCCACCCTGCATTTGTGCGTTAGACCTAGCGCCTTGGGGAGCTCTGCTTCACATATGTTGTCCAATTGCCGCATGCTTATAGATTCCGGCAAACCCACCAGCCTTAAATTGCTTCTTCTGGAGCGGTTTTCCAGATCCTCTAGTTTGTCTCTCATGGCCTGGGATCCCTCCACCATCTCCTGCAGCTGCCCCTTTAATGCTGCCACCTCGTCCTCTGTGTCAGAGATTCTTTGCTCCATCTATGACATCCTGGATCCCTGCTGTGCGATCTGTTCCTTTAAGGGTGCTAGCACTGCCCCCACCATAGCCTCTAGAGAGTCTTTGATCTTGTCTGCCAGGTGCACTGCCACTGCTCCAGCCAGACGGTCATAATCAATTTGCAGGCCTGGGAACTGCTCGTGCTGCTGGGCTGCCTGCTGCTTGTTGTGCTCGGCTGCCTGTTGCACGTGTTGCCGAGCTCTTTGCTGCTCTCTCAGCTGCTCCCCCTCCTCCTCCTCCATCCGTCCCCGCTCACCTCCCTGCACACCGCCGTGGCCCGCGGCCGCCATTTTGCGCTCCATGTGCACTGCTTTCTCTGCAGCACCCTGCTCCAGCTGTCTGCCACCGCTCCGGAGGAGGTACTGCTCCATGCACGGTCACCTCCCGCTCCTCGCCTCCCCCTCTCCGCCTCCTCCCCCGGCCGTGGGGCTCCTGTAGTCGGTGTGTGGGGCTGAGGAACGTGCGGAGCTCTGTCTCCCGCGTCCTCACATCACAGCGCCGGAACCGGAAGTCGAAAGCCCATTCTATATCTACATGTGCTCTTACATAAGATTTTGGAGAGGCCTGTGCAAATTTTTACACATTAAACCAGAAGAGCATTTGTGAGGTCAGACACTGATGTTGGGGTGAGGGCTGTGATCACCACCTCAAAGCTGTTTGATTGGATTGATGTCCAGGCTTTGTGCGGCTGGTCATGTTCTTCTACTCAAGACTACCTCTGATCATGTCTTCATGGACCTTGCTTCGGTGCGCTTGGTAATGTAAAGCTTGCATGCAGCTAACTCAACCATGCACCCGTTAGCGCCCAGATTTTGTGCCTATGTAAAAGGGGGTTGTCCACTGCTAAAACAACCCTTTCTTATTCCTCAGGTTTTCCCCCTAATTAAAATAAAAAAAGCCTATACGCTCCTTTTGCCGATGTGGTTCCATCGGGCCTGGTCAAGCTTTCCCGGGGCTCACGTGAAGTTGTAAAGTCTGCATTGGCAAACCGCATGGAACCGCATCGGCAAAAGAGAATATAGGCTTTTTTTATTTGAATTGGGGGAAACATGTGGAAGGAGAAAGGGTTGTCCTAGTAGTGGAGGCAGCAGAGAGGATGGCGACTTATGTCCTCTGCCCCATAGCATCTGTGATCCTGCAATATAATTTTACATAATCTCTGTGGATCTTAAACGCTTCCACTTTTTAATAACCCCATTCACAATTTGATATTGAAATATTAATGTCCTGAACGGCCTTGTAACAACAGTGTCGTTCTATTAGAGGACCATGCTGGAAGTCATTAACCCCTTCACATGATATACAACTAAGACATGTTATTTTTCCTGACTTTGATGTATGCTCACAAACCAAGCCCACATCTTTCCCGGGAGATGATGGCTGAATTATTCATCTACCTCTTAAAGGGAACCTGTCACCGAATGTTTATAATACTTACCTAAAGGTCGGTGCTGAACAGATGGGTTGGATGGGCGTCTCCGTTCTCTGGGTTCGTGCCTCCCCTTTCGGCCATCTTTGTCCTCCTTCTGAAGCTAGTGTGGATGACGCGTTCTATGTCATACACACAAGCAGACATTGAGGTCCTGCGCAGGCATACTTTGATCTGCCCTGCTTTCCAGTGCGCCACATGATAAAATGGTGTTATTCAAAATAACTTGTCCCGCAAAAAAAAACAAAGCCCACACACAGTTATGGAGGAAAAAATAAAAAGGTATAGCACCTGCAAGAAGGGGAGGGAAACCCCTCTCCCCCCGAAAATAGCCAGGTCATTAAGGGGTTAGACTCTTTAATAAATTAGTAAAGGCAGATGGCATGGTGAGAGGCTGGATCTCATACACCTGTGGCTGGGGTGCGCAAAAAACCTCAATGCAAATATTAACCAATTAGCTCTAATGGATGTACCTCGGTCCGCGCTGGGGTCTGCAGGAGGTGCAGATGCTGAATTGCTCTCTCCAATGGAGGTGTATAAGCGCCACCTATCCATAGCAGCGCAGTAAATGACCACACACAGCCATGTATACAGAATATACATTTATATTATAGGCCAGAAATGTGTACACCATAATAATAAGTACAGGGATAAAACACTGGGATGCAGAAGCCAAATCTCCTCCGGTTATATACAACCCGTTCATGTCACACAGCGCTTCCTGCCTCCAGATATACTGTCCATGCATTACAAAAGATGGACGCCCCAATAACCCTCCCCACCCCCCTCCAAACCCACCCCCTAAACACTGATCATAGCCCTGCCATGCAGCCCAAACCATAGACAAGGCGGGGGAAAACCCCCTCTTTTCCATCCCCCCGTACGCTCACCTCCATGAGCGTGCGAAGCTTGAAGGGGTAGTAATGGAGCAATGGTCAAAACACAATGGGCACCAATACTGTGAACACCTGACCAAGGCAACCATCGGGGCGGGGCAGTGTGCCAACCACCGTCCATGCAAGTGAAATATTAAAAAGTTAACTTTGTGAATATAAAAAATGTAAGTACACCTCCCAGCTAGGCCAGACACTTCCTGTTCACAGCTGAGGGTCTGTTACACTGGTATCTGGAGAATCCTGTGTGAGATAAATAGCCTGGGGTCCAACTAATACAATGTATCTGGAAGGCTGCTCAGCTTGAGGACTGTTTAACCAGGATACAAATGTATCAAACCCACATCAGAGAATCTGGGGTTTATGCAGTACCAAATACAGGTGCATCTCAAGAAATTAGAATATCAAAAAAATAATTTCAGTAATTCAATACAAAAAGAGAAACACATTATATAGTCATTACACACAGAGTAATCTATTTTAAGTGTTTATTTCTGTTTATGTTGAGGATTATAGCTTACAGCCAATGAAAACCCAAAAGTCATCTCAGAAAATTAGAATTTCCACAAAACACCTGCAAAGCCTTCCTAAGCATTTAAAATGGTCCTTTAGTCTGGTTCAGTAGGCTACAGAATCATGGGGAAGACTGCTGACTTGACAGATCTCCAGAAGGCAGTCATTGACACACTCCACAAGGAGGGTAAGCCACAAAAGGTCATTACTATAGAAGCTGGCTATTCACAGAGTGCTGTATCCAAGCATATTAATGGAAGGTTGAGTGGAAAGAAAAAAAGTGTGGTAGAAAAAGGTGCACAGGCCAACGTGATAACCGCAGACTTGATAGGATTGTTAAGAAAAGGCCATTCAAAAATTTGGGAGAGATTCACAAGTGGACTGCTGCTGGAGTCAGTGCTTCAAGAGCCAACACACACAGACATATATCCAGGACATGGGCTACAACTGTCATTCCTTGTGTCAAGCCACTCATGACCAATAGACAACATCAGAAGTGTCTATCCTAGGCCAAGGAGAAAAGATGAAAGTAAATTTTACATTTCATTTGGAAATCAGGTCCCAGAGTCTGGAGGAAGAGTGGAGAGGCCACAATCCAATCTGCTTGAAGTGTAGTGTGAAGTTTCCACAATCAGTGATGGTTTGGGGAGCCATGTCATCTGCTGGTGTAGGTCCACTGTGTTTTATCAAGACCAAAGTCAGTGTAGCCGTCTACCAGGAAATTCCCTCTGACGACAAGCTTTTTGGAAATGAAATAGTTCATTTTCCAGCAGGACTTGGCACCTGTCCACCCTGCCAAAAGTACAAATATCTGGTGTAATAACCACAGTATCACTATGCTTGATTGGCCAGCAAACTCGCCTGACCTAAACCCCATAGAGAATCTATGGGGTATCGTCAAGAGGAAGGTGAGACACCAGACCCAATAAGGAAGATGAGCTGAAGGCTGCTATCAAAGCAAGCAGGGCTTCAATAACACCTCAACAGTGCCACAGGCTGATCGCCTCCATGCCACGCCGCATTGATGCACTAATTCATGCAAAAGGAGCCCCGACCAAGTACTGAGTGCATTTACTGTACTGGATTTTCAGTAGGCGCCAACATTTCTGAGTTTAAAATCATTTTTTCAGTTGGTCTTAGATAATATTCTAATTTTCTAAGATAATGACTTTTGGGTTTTCATTGGCTGTAAGCCATAATCATCAACATTAAAAACACCTGAAATAGATCATTCTATGTGTAAGGACTCTATATAATATATAGGAATAGCTCTCACTGTGTGTTGACTCTATATAATATATATGAATAGATCACTCTGTGTGTAATAACTATATAATATGTGCGTTTCCCTTCTTGTATTGAATTACTGAAATAAATACAATTTTTGATGATATTCTAAATTTATAGAGATGCACCTGTATGGTCACAAACTCTGCTTGCCATCTACGAATGGGAACATTTTTCTTTTCCGCTCTGTGGAGGTATCCTGCAATAGACCCAATACGTTTCCAGGCTGAGGTTTTGCTACATTTGCAGAAAATCTCTCTAAAATTGTAAACTTACGTTTATCATTTATGGGGCTGGATAAAAAAAACAAAACAAAAAACGCAGGTACTAAACGCCAACTGGGCAGGTGATCTTGCAGCGCCCCCTTATGGCCATTACTAACCCTTCAATAGGGTCTGTATCACAATAAGAGCTGAATAATCATCATCAGCAGGTTTTTCAATTTCTAACAAAATGAAGCATAATACAATATTAACATCTCGGAGCTCCGGATATTAAAATACCAACACTAAAAACAATGGGTTGCCATCCGCTCTGCAACCTGGGTGGTAGTGGGAATATGACCATCGGACTGCCAGGTGCTGTAATTCCTCCACCACCCTGGCTACTGAGCAAGTAGGTAACCATCTCGCTAATCTATAAGATTGCCCCCCAGAGCCGTCATTTTATTATCTTATGACAAGGCACGAGACACACAATTTGGAGGGTCCGATGCAGTCGATGTGACAGAAAGCCCCACAGCCCTCACACATGGTCATGGCTTTGAAGCTGCAGGAGCATCTCAGCGACACTTGCTCTTCCCCGCCATCAACGTGTTCGGAGAAGACTTCCACAGAGAGCGATGCGCTGCCGGTAACCGCATAATCACCGGGGGATGAGGAGAAACGGACCCCTGCAGAGTAACAATAGGACTCCACATCCTGTGACAGCATCTCAAGGAAGGCATCCTTCATCTTCTGAGGGGGAGACATGGCCAAGTCTGTAGGTAGCTGGACACAGACCCCAACTTCTTTAGAAAACTGAATGAAGGGCATATCCAGTAATATGGGGACTTTACTGTCAAATCCGGACATGTTATTCAGTAAGTGTTTATGCTGTCCAGAGCAGTCTTGGTGGGACATTTCCTTCAAGGGGCGATGGTTGGATGATGGCTCAGTAAAGGTGATAGGGCTGCCATGCATTTCTGCATCCAGATTTGTGGCCGATAAACCAGATGGCAGGCACAATCTTACCTGACCATCATTAACACCCACCAAAAAACTACCAACCTTAGCTGTGGCCTCAGGGAATTCATCCTCCAGAACAGTGTTCGTTGTATAAGGGACGACACTCATGGGTAAACACGTTTCTAGATTTCCCTTAAATCCACTATTTGTGGAGTCAGAAATGAGAGTGCGCTCGCTTACGTTTTCATCTGTGGGTGCCTGTTGGGTCACCAATGTCTCATGAACGAACCCTGCCTGTTTAGCACCATGGGGTGGGTCCGACTCATTTGGCTCCCTCGAGTTGACAGAAAGACAAGAAGCATTGCCCTGATGGTGGCCGTTACAACATAGGTCACCAGTATAGTCCAATATGGAGTTGGGTGTTGAGGGGTCATTGACATGCACTGGCAGCGGCCCCAGGTGTGAGGTTTTAGTTGAGTCTATTAAGTGTGGGTGCACTAGGGAGGTGGTAGGGAGTACAGGGTACTCAGGGCAGTCTGCTGGTGCTGAATCTGGCTTCTTTTCAGGAGAATCTTTTTCGGTCAAACATGATGCGATTTGCTTGACCCTGTTCTGAAAAGTGTTGGAGACATCACCCAGAACATGTGCATCCATAGGTGGCGCCAGCATCTTCTCATCATTGCACTGGCCCGTGCACATATTCTCTTCCTCTGCGTCTGCCATCTGAACATCCTTCTCACCACCCAAAGAGTTGTCCTCTGAGACACCCACCTTATCCAGGTGCCTTTCTTTGGTAAGGGAGTCGATCATGTCAAGATCATCACTGGCGTCAGCTGTAGAACTTGAAGCCCAACTGATTTTAACCCGCGGGACTTCTGGTTTTTCAAGTGTCACTGTAACGGCCGGCAGTAATTGTGTTCTGCAGCAATTTGCTGATTTGTCTCGATGTCTTCTCTTTCTGCTTCTTCTTCTGGAGCCTCTGGATCGGCTTCTTCTTTTGTTTGTGTTCTGGCGCTGGAGACTGCTGCCGCCACCTCGACCTTCGCTACTGGTGGTTTGGGAGTGATGGTCACCGGTCTGACTGTCAGCAGGCGAGCAGGGAGAAGGCCAGCTCCCAGTGGGATCAGCGTTTGGGATGATCCGGGGGCAGATCTGGTAAGCTGGCAAACCTTTAACCACCCAGGGAGGTTTGATCCGAGAAAGCTGTATCTGGGGAAAGGGCGGCAGGGAGAAAAAGCTAAAGTTAGTAAATTTACTTAATTTTAGAGACTATTAAAAAGGACAAAACTAGTACATATTAATATACTGCATACACCTAGGTTACACCACAAACACAATGAAAGAAGATTCGGTCTCATACCCGGATTGGTGGGACTTTTGGTTCTTCTTTGGTGGGCTGTGGCTTTTCGGGGTGAACACTCTGAATTGTGTTACGAAAGGACTGACGCTGTTCCATCCGTGGCTTCTTATCGAGAGAAGGGCTGGAGGTCTCTGGTTCTGTGGTCTTTCGCTTGTGCTCAGAGGTAGTCTCGGGATGAAGCTCGGGCACTCTTTCAGAAGTGGATGGGAGGTTTACGTCTTCTCTTGTTAACAGTCTATCCTCCACAGATAATGGATCAGACTCCGTTTTCTCTTCTGGAGGGGAGGTGGCAGCTTTTGCAGCAGCTGGCAGACTATGTTGGATTTTGCTGACGTTCCTGTAGAAACTCCTCCGAGTTCTCATATGAACCTCAGGAGCAGTCTCCCGATTCGGAGTAGATTCTGGGATCGTTCTTTGCCTCCCTTGGTGTAGGCGTGTCGTTATATTAGATTTCTCTTCCAGATCAGACCCCGGTTCCTCAGAATATCCAAGCCTAAGAAATGTAACAAAGCACATCATCAACAATTGTCATGCCCATGACAGCCATATTTATAGACTAGGGGTCAGGACTTATTATGGCTTACTATTTCCTGTAATACAAGGTGGATGGACTGCAATAAAACCAATATATTAAGGGGTGTTAACATGGAGAAGATGTCACTATTCATACACACAAATGAGTCTCAGAACAGCACTGCACGTGGGGATCTGTACTGCAGAGGGCACAGTGGAGCAGTCCAGACCTCGCAGCAGAGCAATTACATTACATACTGAAACTTACTTCTGTCCATAGAAATCTTCAAAGAACTTTTCTTTCCAGTCTTCTACTTTCTTTTCCTTCCCCATCTCCTGCCTCATTCGGAGCTGAGCCTCAGGAGTGAATTCACCTGCCGAGAACACAACAATCATCTAAGGGGCTCCTCAAAGACAAACAAGCAACAAACTTCAAGTGTTAGGCGCCTACCTTCTGCCAGCCGCTCCCGCCACCTCTGGCACGCATGAGCAAAAAACTCGTTATTCAGGGCGCTGCCGCTCATCCGCAACTGTCCATCCGGGCCGACCTATGGACCAAGAGGGTGATTTAAATAAATGGCCAGTATTAAGGACAGAAAGCTTGTTTTGTATATTTTGTGTTTCCAATTCACCACTTTCAAGAACTCTGCTTGCTGTCAGTTTATGAAACACTATTGATTACATTCAAAGGCTGGAAAAGCTGACCAGATCTAAAATTTCTCAGACTTCTTTCCCCTCCTGGTGCAAAAGAGTGGAGTGGGATATAATCAGATAGTGCTTGTAAAAACAAGCACTTATTCGAACTCACAATCACTTCTGTGAGGGCAACACTTGTTTACAGCACATTGCCTAGGAGACCTACCACTATTGCTATCTAGCTTGTAAGCACTGTGCTGAAGCTGCCTGGGATTAGGCAAGGTTGTGCCTCAGCCAGCTTCAAAACAGTGCTTTACAAGGTCAATAGAAAATAGCTAGTAAGCACTGCACGTTACGGTGAGTACCCAAAATCATCTCCTCTATGGCTTTATCGGGAACACCGGAAACCATGGGCCGTCCCAAAGCAGTCCCCAAGGGTGGGAAGAGAAAATAGAAAAAATGGAAGATCAAAAGGAGAGAATCTCAGGTTGGAAACCGGCCACTATAATATGCAAAACGTTCGTGCCCTGGCCCGAAACTGCCAGAGAAGAAAGGTATGGGGAATGCTTGGTAGAACCTGGAAAAGGAAGTACAGGTAACTAGAAGCAGCCTAGAGAGCAGCCAATAGAGGACTGACGATGAATCGTGCAGATGGCCACAGGGACAGGTGAATGGAGGAGGAACAACAGATTGTGGTCTATTCCTTGGCAATGAGAGTCTAAAATGGCAGACTGGAACCAGACTGGACAAGCATTTGATGACTACTCAGACCATGCACGTGAGAAATCTGTCCTAGACAGAGAGGGCTGCTGAGACGCACACTGACCAGCTACAGTATATCTAAGATTGGTAGGGAGGACGAGAAGGAGAAGAACGGAGCGGGAAAAGACTATCTCCAGAAGGATGACAGGTTAAAAGAAGAGCAACCAAATGCAGAAATACCAAGACCAGATGAAGGTCAGGGAAGAAGGGGGACCAGACAGGGCTGGCAGATCTGATACTCACCCATGAAAGTGATATTTGAAGGAAGAAACTTTCCTGGAAATAAAATGAAGAGAATAGATACAAAAGGGACAGCACTGAAGTGTGTTCAACACCCAATGAGGTCGAGAGATCCACGGGAGGCAGCTAGAGATTTACATACCAAGCAAGTACACCACAAAAAATCTGGAATGGAGAACGGGAAGCTAGTTTCCTTGAAAGGAAGTTAGAAACTTGACCTTAAGGAGCCGAGGAACAAATTAGACTCTAGGTTAGACAAAACGGCGGCCAGGAGGATGAAAGGGAAGAGCAGAGTGTTTCCCCGATGAGAATATGATCAAAGACCTGATTGAAGAAATTGGAGGCTCGATACAGATGGTCCAGAAGCGAAGCCGTGTAACTGAGAAGAGTTTAAAATGTTGATGGAGGAAAGATCTTGGGAACAGATATGGGAGTTTCCACAAGAGGTCTGACAAAAGTTAGACAACCTCCGCGAGATGATAGACTACCTTCAACGCACAAAACCTGAGGTCATTTTGGGACTGGAAGATGACGGGAAAGCATCCTGGAAGTTGAAATGAAGTTGGTCGAGTTCCGCTGAATACGACAATGGACGAGAACAGTCTGATGAGATAAACCCTCTACTTTCGAAGTTCTTTCGCAGGAAGAAAGTTAGAGGTTTGGAGCTTACTCCGGGCATGTTAACTGCTGAAAAACAAACAAAAAAAAAACGGGCAGATCGTGTACAGTCCATGACCAGATACATCAGCGAAGATCAAACCGAATAGGGTTTAACTTTAGAAAAAGATGAAAGGCAAAGTGTAAATGTAGCATATGCAGAAGGTGGCTCTGAAAGAATCCTGCCAATGAGAGGTAAATTAAATCGACTGAGTTTCAGATGGAGGATGAGAAACCATGCCAACAAATCCTGAACTGTGCAACACTGGAATAACTCCCCCCCCCCCCCCCAAAAAAAAGTCATCAGTCACCAGAATCTCCAAGGATCTTTAACAAAGAAAGAGTGGAAACACCACCACTAGGTCAAGAATAAGAGACAGGGGAGACAGCTATAAAATAGAATTGCTTGGCTGAGAGGAACATGGAACAGAAGGTCAGAGAGATTGAGTGCCAAAAAAAATAGTTGAGAATTTATTTCAGGGGAGGCAAAGTCTGCTTGTGCAGGTCGAGACAGCATGCCCCGGCCAAGTAGACACCGGGTTCGGATAAGAGACTACTTTGACCTGCTGAAGATTGAAACCCAAGTGAGGAGTGTGCTGAGAAACATTTAAAACTCTCCTGGTGTGCGGAGAGAAGAGCCTTGAACTATTTGTGAAAAGGGGGAAGGCCAAGATTCCTCTGGAGCATGGAATGGCTAAACTGCTGACATGACCTTCGTAAGGAGACTGGAGAAGGGGCTAAGCAAAATGGCAACGACAAGAGCTGACAAAGATTCTGTCCAGAAACACAGGTGAATAGAAGCATAATCGAGCTTACTAGTGGGTGCAAAGGCCGTAGGTTCCAGAGAGTTAACCTGGAAAGGGGAAACTCCTTCCTAGAGGACAAATCCGTATGTAAGCCCGAGATCCAGAGTGGAATGAGAGGAGCAAGCCTATTAGACCAGAAGATAGCTAAGTGAAAAACACATTGAGTGGACAAAGTAAAGCCAAGCAAACCTGGAAAAAAAAGCAAATCAATAATAAAAAGCAACAAACCTAAGGTAGAAACAGGGCGGACACTAAGCTAAAACTGATCAGCTTGGCTCCGGTTGGTGGGTGTAACTGTATAGTACTTAGGAGGAGCTAACTTTTGTATTGCCTAGTGTAAGCCTCCTAGTGGCAGCAGAATACACCCATGGTTTCTTGTGTCTCCCAATGAAGTGATAGAGGAGAAAGTGCTAATATATCTCAAATACTGAAAATTTTAAATAGCAATAAATGGCGAAATGTTTGTATTTACAATCACAATCCAACAATGCACATTTATGAAGATGGCAAATCCTTTTAAAGGGTTATTCCTAACTATTTAAAGGGTTTGTCCACTACTTGAACAACCCGTTCTCATTCCCCTTGTTTGCCCCTGTAAAAAGAAATAAGCCTATACTACCTTTGGTGAGGCTGCGGTTCCAGTGATATCTAAAGCCAGGTTCCTCATGTTGGAGATGTCAAGGAGAGCGCTCTGCATCAGCCACTATTGTAGCCAGATGAGCCTTTGGACCCCACCCATCAATTAGTTTTAAAATTTTTACTAGACATTTTTTCATATTCTATGAAAGTTCGTTATTACTAAATATTTTACCTGAAGAGTCATGAAAATGTAATATCCCGTGAGTTTATTTGTATTGCTCAATTTTCCCCACTAACCGCAACGTCCGTCGAAGTCCCAGTTACAGAACACCATCTGCCTACAGGGTTAGAAGTCACTGGCAGAGCTGCTCTGGTATACCCAAAAGGCACCCAGCGATCCTATGATCCCGAACTAGTGCTTCTACCCACCTGTCGGTCCACGTCTGGGAGGAGCAGGAGAAGCTGCTGTTGGAGATGAGACGGGAGAGCGTTGAACGTCCGCACATTAATCAGGGCACGTAAATTAGTGTTCACCAATATGGAGCCAGGAGTCTCAAAATCAATCTCCTCCTCCTCCTTCTTCTTCACTTGTCCTACAAAAAGATAAGTGTTAAGAGTTTTGGATCACTCACATACTGCAATTTCCCATTTTCATGGTGCATTTCTGGCCATATACGCCTAGTCTACTATGTGTGGGTGTCGGCCTCAAGTAGGTGTATACACCACAAAATGGTGCACGACGGAGCTTACGTGATTCAGTCTGAACCATTATAGTTAATAGCCTCATCGGCGCATACATCCAAATCCCTTTTTGCGGGGACCACTGAACGTTGGGAACGACGCAATGTGGAATAACCCCAGGGTTTTAGCCTCTGAACACATACAAGTATATTTCTAATCAGTTTTCAAGTGAAAATCTGAAAAGTAGAGTGTTTTCAACTTTTTTTGTACTGATCTGACCTGGAGCAGAGATGTTCTTTAGGCTTCGGAGGTGATGGGTGGAGTTGCCGCTTAAACCTGTTCGTCTGTGAAATGCCAGGCTACTCCTCAAAGTTACGCTGCTGGACGATTCACTTTCTACTCGGGAAACGGACAAACCTGGATCCAAAATGATAAAGTAATCTGGTGACTTAAAGAGAAACTTTCACCACATTTTCCTAAATGCTCCACCATGACCAGATGTGGCTGAAAGTCTGAGGAAAACAAAATTCTCATCTCCATTGCGGAGATATTAGCATGTATACTTTTATATTCCGATATGACACTGTCACGCTGTCCAATAAGGGCTATGGTGTACGATCGGGGGTCATCGCGTACCACGATTTGCACATAATCCCAGCTACCAACGTATTATTCCTAGTTGCTTGGGATAGATGAAGATGCTTGATCTCCTCTCACTGCACATAAAACCCGGCAGTGAGCTCTGTGTGACCTGATTAGACACAGTCTTACCCGATCACACAGATCGCCTGTTATAAAATTCTCTGGGGGTATTTCCACCTCCCCTAGATAATACCTGCTGCTTATGACTAGGATTTGGGGAAAAGCAAGTCTCCCCCGGAGAAAAATCTCTGCTAATGCCACCTTGGTCATAGCGTAAATTAGCATATAAAGTGCACAAACTAATATCTCCACAACAGATAAGACACAAAAAAACCTTTTTATTCAAATCTTCAGCCACTTCATTAAGTTATGGTCTGTTAAGCATATAAACAGGATATTTCACCACATTTTATGAGGCAGTATCCATATGCAAATGGTACATTATATGTGTTGCAAAACTATTAGTTTTTGATGGATCACAATACAGTGATCTCAAATCCAAAAAAGCTGTATAATCAACCATAATGAAGGGATGCAGATCATGATAGTTACAGGATAAAGTTCTGCCTGCAGCCACCACTAGGGGGAGCTCACCACATACAGAATTACACAGGACCATGTTCTGAATATCCTCACCTGAAGTAGAAGGCAGATGAGCCCCATTTACTTTGAGGGGTGTAAGGACGACCCGAGGAAGCAGCACCCCACTTCTTCTCTTCTGCTGTTTCATCTAAAAACGCAACGTTAATGTAAGAAACCAACCCAACCAATATTAGGGTCCGAATCTTTCATAACCATATACAATTAGCGCACAACCTTCCCCAAGTCATATCGATATGGTTCCTGCACTCCACAGCAGAGTATAATCTAGCACTGACCTGTACGAATGACCTGGTTTCCCTGACATGCGACTCTCGAGAACAGGACGCGCTACCGGAGGTTTCGGCTGCAACACACAAAAAAACAAAATAAGACAAAGACAACCATAAGTGAAGCTATTCAGTTACTCTGTATTAGTTAAATAGGTTGAAAAAAGGGAATTTTGTTTACTTACCGTAAATTCCTTTTCTTCTAGCTCCTATTGGGAGACCCAGACAATTGGGTGTATAGCTTCTGCCTCCGGAGGCCACACAAAGTATTACACTTTAAAAAGTGTAACCCCTCCCCTCTGCCTATACACCCTCCCGTGGATCACGGGCTCCTCAGTTTTGGTGCAAAAGCAGGAAGGAGAAAACATAATTTGGTCTGGGATAAATTCAATCCGAAGGATGTTCGGAGAACTGAAGACCATGAACCAAAAGAACAAATCAACATCAACAACATGTGTACACAAAAGAACAACCAGCCCGAAGGGCACAGGGGCGGGTGCTGGGTCTCCCAATAGGAGCTAGAAGAAAAGGAATTCACGGTAAGTAAACAAAATTCCCTTTTTCTTTGTCGCTCCATTGGGAGACCCAGACAATTGGGACGTCCAAGAGCAGTCCCTGGGTGGGTAAAACAATACCTCAAGAAAAAGAGCCGATAACGGCCCCCTCTTACAGGTGGGCAACCGCCGCCTGGAGAACTCGCCTGCCTAGACTGGAGTCTGCCGAAGCATAGGTATGCACTTGATAGTGCTTCGTGAAAGTGTGCAGACTAGACCACGTAGCTGCCTGACACACCTGCTGAGCCATCGCCCGGTGCCGCAATGCCCAGGATGCACCTATGGCTCTGGTAGAATGGGCTTTCAACCCTGAAGGGAGCAGAAGCCCAGAAGTACGGTAGGCCTCGAGAATCGGTTCCTTGATCCACCGAGCCAAGGTTGACTTGGAGGCCTGAGAGCCCTTACGCTGGCCAGCGACAAGGACAAAGAGCGCGTCTGAACGGCGCAGGGGCGCCGTGTGAGACACGTAGAACCGGAGTGCTCTCACTAGATCCAAAGAGTGCAAATCCTTTTCACACTGGTGAATTGGATTAGGGCAAAAGGAAGGCAAGGAGATATCCTGATTTAGGTGAAAAGGGGATACCACCTTAGGGAGAAATTCCGGGACAGGACGCAGAACTACCTTATCCTGGTGGAAAACCAGGAAGGGAGCTTTGCATGAAAGCGCTGCAAGCTCAGACACTCTGCGAAGTGATGTGACTGCCACCAGGAAGGCCACCTTCCGAGAAAGACGGGAGAGAGAGACATCCCGCAGCGGCTCAAAAGGTGGCTTTTGAAGACCCGTCAGGACCCTGTTAAGATCCCAAGGTTCTAACGGACGTTTGTAAGGTGGAACCATGTGGCAAACCCCCTGCAGGAACGTGCAAACCTGAGAAGCCTGGCTAGACGCTTTTGAAAAAACACGGAGAGCGCCGACACTTGGCCCTTAAGAGAGCCGAGGGACAAACCCTTGTCCATTCCAGATAGTAGAAATTAAAGGAATGTGGGTAAGGCAAATGGCCATGGAGGAAAACCGTTATCAGAGCACCAGGACAAGAAGATTTGCCAAGACCTGTAATAGATCTTGGCGGACGTTGGCTTCCTGGCTTGTCTCATGGTGGCAATGACATCCTGAGATAACCCTGAAGACGCTAGGAGCCAGGACTCAATGGCCACACAGTCAGGTTGAGGGCCACAGAATTCAGGTGGAAAAACGGGCCTTGTGACAGCAAGTCTTGGCGGTCTGGAAGGGCCCACGGTTGACCCACCGTGAGATGCCACAGATCCGGATACCACGACCGCCTCGGCCAGTCTGGAGCGACGAGAATGGCGCGACGGCATTCGGACCGGATCTTGCGTAGTACCCTGGGCCACATCGCCAGAGGGGGAAACACATATGGCAGTCGAAACTGCGACCAATCCTGGACCAAAGCGTCCACTGCTGGAGCTCTGTGATCCTGAGACCGTGCCATGAAGGCCGGGACTTTGTTGTTGTGTCTCGATGCCATGAGATCGACGTCCGGCGTTCCCCAGCGGCGACAGATCTCTCGAAACACGTCTGGATGAAGAGACCATTCCCCCGCGTCCATGCCCTGACGACTGAGAAAATCTGCTTCCCAGTTTTCTACGCCCGGAATGTGAACTGCGGAGATGGTGGAGTCTGTGATTTCCACCCACTGCAGAATCCGCCGGACTTCTTGAAAAGCTTGACGACTGCGAGTGCCGCCTTGGTGGTTGATGTAGGCGACGGCAGTGGCGTTGTCCGACTGGATTCGGATCTGCCTGCCCTCCAGCCACCGATGGAAAGCCAATAGGGATAGATATACTGCCCTTATCTCCAGGATATTGATCTGAAGGGACGATTCTATTGGAGTTCAGGTTCCCTGAGCCCTGTGGTGGAGAAAAACCGCTCCCCAACCTGACAGGCTCGCGTCCGTGGTGACCACGGCCCAGGTTGGAGGTAGGAAGGATTTTTCCCCGAGACAGAGATGTGGGTTGGAGCCACCACTGAAGTGATGTTTTGGTTGCGAGGGAAAGAGAGATGTTCTTGTCGAGGGAAGTCGAACTCTTGTCCCATTTGCGAAGAATGTCCCATTGGAGTGGCCGTAGATGGAATTGCGCGAACGGCACTGCCTCTATGGCTGCAACCATCTTCCCCAGGAAGTGCATCTGAAGAAACGAGCCGTAGGTCGAGAGCTGAACTCTATCCTGTAACCATGAGACAGAATGTCTCTCACCCATCGGTCTAGAACGTGTGGCCACCAGGCGTCGCCAAAGCGGGAGAGCCTGCCACCGACCGAGGATGTGGCTAGATGAGGCCGAGAGTCATGAGGAGGCCTTCTTGGAGGCCGTGCCTCCTGCGGCCTTTTGGGGGCGTGACTTGGACCGCCACGCATAGGAGTTCCTCTGGCCTTTCTCCGACCTGTTGGACGAAGAGGATTGGGGCTTGGCGGAGGGACGAAAGGAACGAAACCTCGATTGGATCTTTCTCTGCTGAGGTCTCTTAGGTTTAGACTGGGGTAAGGAGGAGTCCTTTCCCGAGGATTCCTTAATAATCTCATCCAACCATTCTCCAAACAACCGGTCGCCAGAAAACGGCAAACCAGTTAAGAACCTCTTGGAAGCAGAGTCTGCTTTCCATTCACGCAGTCACATGGCCCTGCGGACTGCCACAGAGTTAGCGGATGCTACAGCCGTACGGCTAGCGGAGTCCAGGACGGCGTTCATGGCGTAGGACGAAATTGCTGATGCCTGAGAGGTCAAAGCAGAAACATGCGGAGCAGAATTCCGCGTGACAGCATTGATCTCAGTCAGACATGCCGAGATTGCTTGGAGAGCCCACACAGCCGCCAAGGCCGGGGCGAAAGACGCACCCGTGGCCTCATAAATAGACTTCACCAAGAGCTCTATCTGTCTGTCAGTGGCATCCTTCAGGGATGAGCCATCGGCAACAGACACAACGGACCTAGCAGCCAATCTAGAGACTGGAGGATCCACCTTGGGAGAGTGTGCCCAGCCATTCACAACTTCAGGTGGAAAGGGATAACGCGTGTCAGTGTGCCGTTTAGCAAAGCGCTTGTCCGGGACCGCTCTGAACTTCAGGACAGCGTCCCTGAAGTTGGAGTGATCAAAAAACGTATTGCGCGTACGTTTGGGGAATCGAAATTGGTGTTTCTCCTGTTGAGAAGCCGACTCCTCTGCAGGAGGAGGTGGGGGTGAGAGATCCAGCACCTGGTTGATGGACGAGATAAGCTCATTTACTAAGGCGTCCCCCTCAGGGGTATCCAGGTTAAGAGCGAAGTCAGGGTCAGAGCTCTGAGCTCCCACGTCCGCCTAGTCTTCCTGAGAGTCCTCAAGCTGGGATCCAGAGCAGCGTGAGGAGGCCGGGGAAAAGTCCCAGTGAGGCCGCTTAGCCGGTCTGGGGCTGTGATCCGGGCCGGAGTCCTCCGCCTGGGACCTAGGGGCTATTCTGGGAGCGCGCTGCGGCGCGGACCGAGAAGGGCCTTGAGGAGACGAACTAACAGGGGCCGGGGCCAGTGAAGAGCCCGGTCTGGACTGCAATGCCTCAAGCAGCTTAGCTGACCATTTGTCCATAGACTGTGAAATGGACTGAGAAAGTGACTGGGAGAGTTTCTCAGCGAAAGAGGCCAACGATGGTGACTCTGTCCCTGCAGCCTGCTCAGGGGGAGCAGGGGATCTACATGAGCTGAGGGGGCCGCAAGTGCCCTAGGCTCCGGCTGAGCAAGCGTGGCAGGAGTCGAGCATTGATCACAGTGAGGGTAGGTGGGTCCCGCAGGCAACATAGCCCCACAAGAGGTACAGGCCGCGAAAAAAATCTGTGCCTTAGTAGCTTTGCTCCTTGTGGACGACATGCTGTTGTCTCTTAGGAGAGTGACTACTGAGGGTATATGGGAAAAGGGAATACAGCCTTTCCAAACAGATATCTATCTAATATAAATATATATATTATATATATATATATATATATATATATATATATATATATATATATATATATATATATATATATATATATATATATATATATATATATATATATATATATATATATATATATATATATATATATATATATATATATAATCTCCCGGCACCCTAGGGGGACCAGCACCGGGAAACCGGTGTGGCTTACCGACCGCTAACGAGCGGAGTGTGTCCTCCAGATTCCCGGTCTTGGATCGCCCGGAGCTGCAGAGCTTTGCCTCCGAGTCGCATCCACCGGCAGAATGTTAAAAATGGCTGCCGGAGCTCTCGGGGGGGGGGGGGGGAGGGGGGGTGGAGTAGAACCGAGGGCGGCGCCAGCAAAGAGCGGGAATCTGGAGTCCCCAAAGTGGTCAATGAGGGGGGAGGGAGACATGCAAAGATGCTCCAGCCCTCAAAGCCGACGTCATGTCGGTATTCCCGCCCTTACCCCTGACAGGCAGGCTCGGGGGCGGGATTTTTGCAACTAGGCCGCGGCGAAGCCGGGGACTAAATTTAAGGCCGCGCCCGACAAGCAGGCACGGTCGGTGCGGAGGTCCGCCGAAAAAAACAACGGAACTACCGCGGCTTCCGGGGAGAAGGTGCGACTCTCCCTTAGGCCTAAGCCACACGGCGAGAAAATCGGTGCGAGTGGAGTGCGATAAAACATCGCATTCCCCTCGGACCAATTCTAGCCTGTGTGACAGCACACATGAGCGATTATTTTCTCAGCCCTAATCGGACCGAGAAAACAATCGCAGCATGCTGCGATTGTAATCCGAGACTCTCGCGCACCCCTTCAAGTGAATGGGGCGAGAGAAAAATCGCACTGCACTCGCGGTACACCGGTGTACTGCCAGTGCAATGCGAGAATGTCTATAGCCGGCTACACAGGCGAGAGGGAGAGAAATCCCTCCCTCCCCTCCTGAGTGCCGGCCCGCCCCCCGCAGCTGAGGTCTGCTCGCACGAACGGACCTCAGTTGCAAGGACACAAGCATGAGACTCGGCTCTGCTGTACTGCCAGCACGAGCCGAGTCTCATGCAAGGGGATCGCAGTAGTCCCCGTGTGGCCCCGGCCTTACAGTCCCCACATGGGAACACAGAGTACCTTCCAGTTGCAGGGCCCGGTCCCTGGGGGTAAAGAAGCTCCGGTCCGGCAGGTTCCACCAGGGGCTGCGGATGGAGCACGGTCCCAGCACATGGATGACCGCTTAGGATCCCACTTCTCCCAGAGCCGCATAAGGGATGGTGAAGGAGACGGCATGTGGCTCCAGCCTCCGTACCCGCAATGGGTACCTCAACCTTAACAACACCGCCGACATAGTGGGGTGAGAAGGGAGCATGCCGGGAACCCCATTGGGGTCCTCTTTTCTTCCATCCGACATAACTATGTATGAGAATGCATGAGTGGATGTGTGCCTCCTTCCACACAAAGCATAAAACTGAGGAGCGGAGGGGTTACACTTTTTTAAAAGTGTAATACTTTGTGTGGCCTCCGGAGGCAGAAGCTATACACCCAATTGTCTGGGTCTCCCAATGGAGCGACAAAGAAAAATACCTAGGATCATCTAGTTCAACCTTCCTTCACCAATTATATATACATTTAACATAATATTATTGTTTTTTTCCACAGGAGCTTTTCAGCTTTGAACTTTTTTTTTTTTAATTCGTTCATATTTTGCTGTGGTTTTTTTTTTTTTTGCACACCTGCCTACAACTTTTGCACAATGCTGTACATAAACACCTTCTGACATTGGCAACGTCTCAGGCCCCTTTCACACATCAGTTTTTTGCCATAAGTCACAATCCGTTGGCTCAACGGATCCGTTGCAGATTGTGGAAAAACTGATGCGACAGATCCTTTGACAAAACGGATCCGTCGCATCAGGTTTTTTTCAGCCCAACAGTGTTTTTACACCCCATCTGAGCATGCTCAGTTAAAAAAAAAAAAAACAAAAAACGTCATTTGATGGATCCTGAGCCCATAGGTTTCCAGTGTACCAAACGACGGACAGCGACGGATCAGTCGCTGTGTTTTTTCCGTGAACAAAAAAAAAAAAAAAGTTACTGTGGACGTCATCTCCGTCCAACGGACAAACATTTCTCGACTGATGAAACATGAGGCCATCCGTCGCTAATACCAGGGCTGTGGAGTCGGAGTCGTGGAGTCGGAGTCGGAGTCGGAGCTCATTTTGGTGGAGTCGGAGTCGGAGTCGGTATAAAATGCACCGACTCCGACTCCTAAAATATATAATAAATTGGGGACAGGAGTGCAATGCAGAATGTGCTGAATATTTTACTAAATAACAACATTTAGTATAATGCTTATATTTAAGTGAAAAATTTATTGTAGTACAATGTGAACATCAGACATTTAATTGTTTTTATGATACAATAATCAAGATATTTGGATAGAACATAAAATATTTATTGGAATACAACTTTAGAACACAAAAAAACTAATAAATTGTAAATATGTAATATATATAATATATATATATATATATATACAGTGTATATACACACACACAAGATATATATGTAATCTACTGTATATTACATAGTGTATTACATATTTACAATTTATTACAGTTTTTTGTGTTCTAAAGTTGTATTCCAATAAATATATTTTATGTTCTATCCAAATATCTTGATTATTGTATCATAAAAATTATTAAATGTCTGATGTTCACATACACATATTCATGTACTACAATAAATTTTTCACCTAACTATAAGCAATATATGTAGGAGTCGGAGTCGGAGCCGGAGTCGGAGTCGGAGTCGGTGCAAGAGAATTTGAGGAGTCGGAGTCGGAGTCGAAGGTTTGGCTTACCGACTCCACAGCCCTGGCTAATACAAGTCAATGAGAAAAAACGGATCCAGTGGCCTCAGTCGCCGGATCATTTTTTTTCCCCAAATTCAACGGATTGTGACTGACGGCAAAAAACTGATGTGTGAAAGGGGCCTGAGACGTTGCCCATGTCAGAAGGTGTTTATGTACAGCATTGTGCAAAAGTTGTAGACAGGTGTGCAAAAAAACCAAAAAACAGCAAAATATGAACGAATTAAAAAAAAAAAGTTAATAAAGAAGGATTTTTGTGTACTCACCGTAAAATCTCTTTCTCTGAGTCTTCATTGGGGGACACAGGACCATGGGTTATGCTGCTGTCACTAGGAGGCTGACACTAAGTAAACAGAAAAAGTTAGCTCCTCCCCAGCAGTATAACCCCTGAGCCGGAGGCGGGCTCAATCAGTTTAGTGCACAAGCAGTAGGAGGAGAACCAAACAATCCTGGATAAAACAAGGTAAAAACTACGATCATCAGTCGTGTGACCAGTGGCATGGGAATATGGCCACTGGGGTAACCGGCAGGTAATATATAACAAGAAACACAAGCAGGGTGGGTGCTGTGTCCCCCAATGAAGACTCAGAGAAAGAGATTTTACGGTGAGTACACAAAAATCCTTCTTTCTCTAGCGTTTCATTGGGGGACACAGGACCATGGGACGTCCAAAAGCAGTCCCTGGGTGGGAAGAGAACCATCACCAGAGATAGGAAGGAGCCGCTTCCCCCTGTCGGGCTTGACCCAGACCTACAAGCACCTACCTTGATACAGGTGTGCGACTGCCGCCCGCAAACCTTACGCCAAGACTGGGCTCTACCAAAGCTTGGGTGTGACCCTGGTCAAAACTAGTAAAGGTATGCCGACTAGATCAGGTGGCGACCCAGGGGACCTGGCCAGTCGACGTCTGAAGTCCATCCGTCCAAGGGGTATCCCTTGCTCGGTAGACCGCGGCGGAAGTCCGTCCTTCGTGCGATAGCCTAACCATATGGAGGAATGGATCAATGTGAAATTCTGGCCCTTGGCGCCGGCATGCGCCTCTTGGGAACAGGTGGAAGGATGGACTGACTGTCGGTGTAACCGAAAAGTGGTGTCCTGCAGACCTAAAGACTGAGGGCTCGTACCAGCCCTGGAACGAACTAGGCCCTCATTTTGGCTGAGAGAGGAGACTAGAACCGAACACCGAACCCTAAACTCCTCTTCTGGAAGAAACAGCAAGCTGCCTTGGACAGAACGAAGGGTTCTGCCGGAGCACCCCCTTGTCCTGCTAGAGGAGCCGGAAAAGGGGGAAAAACGACAAGAGGGCTGTCCGCCCTGATGCCGTCCGTAACCAAAAGACGGCCACGAGGAGCCCACCTATCAAAACAGGTGGGAGCAGGGAAAAAAAAGAGTACCCTGAAGCGAAACCATCACTGGATTAAGGTCCCACGTTTCTAGTGACCGAAGATACCGCCGAGCCAGATGGACGCTTCCCTGAGTGGAGGCCGTGATCGAAGAACGGAAAGTGAGAGGACTCCGAAAACCCGAACAATCGAGCAGCCACCTAGTCGATACAGGGAAACGCGAGAGTGCCGCATCCAGAACTGACTGGAAAAAGGCCAGCAAGAAGGAGGGGAGGGAGAGAGAGGAGAAGGGAAGATGTGCTCCTCATACCACCGGGGGAGCTCTGTACGAGTGGAATTAAATCCTCGAGGAAACTGGACTCCCCAGCCCTCACCATTTGTCTGCAATCTTCTTGACAACAGACCTGACCGAGCCAGAACCCGGGATCCACTGGTGAGCCCGTTGGACTTGGGACTTCTGAGTCCTGGTAGAAGAGAGGGGCCCCGACACGGATGAACTGGGCGGTCTGGAAGGAGTCACGGGGCATCTGCGAGGAGTTGAGCAAGATATGTGAACTATGCTCACCTGGGCTACTCCAGAGCCTTCCTCTGCCCTGGTCCATCTTGAGAACCCTCAAGATCATGGGAAACCGCGGGAAGACGCACAAGAGCCTGAATAGGCTTCACGACCGGTCGAGGGCATCGTCACCTAGTCCAGAGCAGGTGGCACCCACGATGCCCCATTGACCTGAAAGTTGGATCGCAAGACCAATAGGACCACGACTGGAGATCTTCCTTCGCCGGGGAACCGGCTGGTGACTTCCCTGTTGAAGAGCCATTTGCCTAAGCGAGGTCCTTCTTGCCGAGAGAATCGGCCGTCCAAACGTCCACGCTAGGTATGTGGAGCCGAGATTAGCGAGTGAAGAGACCTGTCCCAGAGGAAGATCTTCTAGGCTTCTTCCCTTGCCATGACACTCCCTGCATCACCCTGGAGGATGATGCACGTCACCGCTGTGGCATGGTCCGAGTGGAACCTGAATGGGCCACCCCGACCAAGAGAATAATTGTAAACCGGGCTAACCGGAGGGGAGAAGGATACCCTAGCACGGGAGACTGGTGACGGTTGATAACACGCTCCCGAGGAGGAAAGGGGAGCTTCAAGGGACGGTTGTGAAAACTGGTCCGCAAGGAGGGGATTGACGAGTCCCCCACGAAGACGGAACCTTCCTGACTCCGTTCTTCAGAGTGGTCCGCTGGGGAGTCAAGGATGAATCTGGTAAGTGCACCGCCGCTATTCCCGCCCCAGACTGCCGAGGGCTCGCATAGCAAAACTGATGGAAAAAAACGGGCGCGGGTGGCAAAGGGTACGCGGGACTCTGCGCCCGGTAGAAAACTACTCCTGCGTGAGGAGTAGCTACCCGTGGACGGGCTCGATACCGTGCCTAAGAGATGATCTACCGGGTAGGGATCTGAGAGGACTCCCTCCGGAAGCTCAGCTACCCTAGTAGCGAAAAGTGATGATGACGGTCTAAACCTCAAGCGCGGGCCCTTGAAGGGAGAACTCTGGTCCTCTAGGTCGTTTCTGGGCGGAGTGAACCTAGCAGCCCTGTAGCGTAGTATGCGCAGGGACAGTGATCCCTGCAAGCGCTCTCAAAAAAACTGGAACGGCCCACTGTCCCGCGAGGCGGAGGGACTGTTGGAGGGATAGAGGCGCCCTGACGGGTGCGGCGTGAACGGACTGGGACCTAGCTGTAGGGGGACGATCCTGATGCGTCTGGCCAATGCCGGGAAGAGATGTACTCTTCCCTTACGTAGCCTAGGGGAGAGAAGTACTCTACCCTGACGTAGCCTAGGGGAGCAACTGGCCCCGCCCATCTCCGAAGGGCGTTCACGTACAGTCGGAAGGGAAGTCAGCGACTCTTTAGACGTCGATTCCAGTTCCTAATCCTGAGTCAGAGGTCTTGACGTGTGTACACACTGATACTAGAGGCTCAGGCCGAGCCGCAGTCAGACACCAGGTCTGTGAAGAGAGGGTACTCACGGAAGATGATAACCAGTCCAGGGTCGGCATAGGTGGAACGTGGTCCGCCGCGTAGGGTGTCCGCGGAGACCCTGCTGAGCGTCACGTTAGGGACGAGAAGCCAGAAGGAACCCAGGCGGGTCGATTACAGGGTAGCGCGCCTCTTCCTTTCGGAGCCCCCCTTCGAGAAGGGGTAATGACAAGTAAAGGGACTTACCACTGGTAAACATCGTGCCCGGGACATAACCATGCTCACGCAGTCAGCACGGCGAACTCTGGATGTCCCCTGTAAGCCGCAGGGGCCCGCCACATTCGTCTCTTCAAGATGACATGCCCCCTCTCTCCGGAGCCCTTTGGGGGAATGATAATGGCAATAACACGACTTACCGCTGGAAACGCAGTGTCTAGTTGCTGTTCGTGATCAAACAGCGACTCCAGTGTAGCATGCCCATTTTGTCCGAAAACCCTCTTGGAGAAAGGCATAATGATACTGACAAGACTTACCGCTGGTAAACTTCGTGTCCGGTTGTTGTCAGTGATCACGCGGTAACTCGGCGAACTCTGGATGTCCACTGATTACATCAAGGGTCCGCTCCAAATGTCTTAAAGGAGACCTGCGTGCACAGAGAGAAGAGGGCTGTCCGTAGCCTTACGGCTTGACTCACCATTCCTAGCAGGGTACTTGTCATGCGGCGAAAACATCCAGGTCCTGCTTGGAGTTCACCAGAGGTGAAACGCCTGGGCCATCACCCGAGAGGTCGAAAGGCTACCGAAGGACAGGCAGTCTGGACCTGGGGATTAAGGTGAAACCTGGGGGGCCGCAGAAGATGATACCTGGCGGGTCCGCTTCCGGCAGAGGAACCGGCCCCTGGTATGGGACTCACCTCCCCGAGGGGATTGCGCCAGTCCTGTGGATGATCTGAGAGAGCGTCGGCCAGGGACGCAGCGCATGCGCACCAACCCGAGGAACGCCAGCGAGGGGATTTAGCCAAAGCCAGGCGCCGACTATTCGGCAGGGGCGGGGAGCAGGGGCGTGCAGTGCCAGTGGCTGCGGTGGATGTAAAAAACAATTGAGGGAAGCGTAGACCTGAGCTTACCGGTCCAAAAAAACAAATATCTCAAGCTGAGACCTGTAAGAGTTAATAAACTCAATCTACATATATAGTAATAACTCAACCCATGAACATAAAAAAACCTACTATCGTTAAAAATTGTGGCTATTCTTGGGCCCATTTTTCCCTGATAAGGGATGCTGCAGCCTCAGCAATCCGCAGATCAGGAGTCTGCCCTGATCCTCTTTTTTTTTTTTTTTTTTATTTCTATTTAAAATGGACGCTGAGGGGGCTGGGGGCGGACCCAAGAGAGCGGGAAAAACTATCCACCACCCCCCTAGTGATGCCTGGAGCCGAGCGGAGGGCGGAGGCAGAGAGGCCGGCGGCCAATAGCGCTGCGCGGGAGGCGGGCCTGGGACGCCGAAGACAGGGCCGAAGCCGGGGACTAAATTTTGAAGCTGCGGCGGCGGCGCAGTAGCGATGCGGCGGCGGCGGAGTAGCGATGCGGATCCCCCCGACCTCGGATGTCGGCAGGGAGCTCCGCGGACGTGGCCGGGGTGCCAGGCGGCTAGGCCCAGACCGGGGACTAAATTTGGAAGCTGGCGCCGCGGGCAGAGGCAGCGCCGGCGGACCCACTCACGAAGCGGCGGCGGCGCAGCAGCGATGCGGACCCTCCCGACCTCGGATGTCGGCAGGGAGCTCCGCGGACGTGGCCGGGGTGCCAGGCGACTAGGCCCAGACCGGGGCCTAAATTTTAGCAGCCGCCCGATGACCGGATGGGGACGTGGGGGCGCCCGGTGAGTAGGCCCGGACCGGGGCCTAAAGATTGCATCCGCCCGGGAGAAGGTAGGAGAGGGTGTCCTACCTGAAGGGCGGCGTCGTATCTGCCAGTGTGCAGGCGTGGAGCTCTGCACCCGTGCCCCTGTGCTCCGCACACCGGATGACTGGCTGCGGCAGCAGGAGAAGAATGAGGCAGGCAGGCAGGCAGGCAGGGAGGTGGACGCCGGTGGGGGGAGGAAACCCCTCTGAAGTGTAGCAGCGCTGCGGGCCCCATCACACAATCCAGACGCGCTGCGAGGTCCAGTCCCTGCTGTATGCCCCTTGCACCCTTTGGGGTGATACCGCAGGGTGAATAGGGGGTGCTCAGTAAAGTTCAGCCCCGCGTGCCAACCCGGGAGTGGTACCGTGGAATTGGACGGGGGAGAGGGCCCGACGACTCAAGCCTCTGCGACCCAGGGGAGTGGTACCCACACGGGCTGCGAGAGCTGAGGTAGAGAAACGATACCTGTAGAAAAAGAGAATTACCACAGATGAGAGCGACGAGCGTCGCCGAGAGAAAAAATGAAAAAATAACGCAAAAAATCAAGTGGCTGAAGGGGGCCCAGTCGGCCCACATCAGCCTCCTACGACACTAAGCAAAAAACTGATTGAGCCCGCCTCCGGCTCAGGGGTTATACTGCTGGGGAGGAGCTAACTTTTTCTGTTTACTTAGTGTCAGCCTCCTAGTGACAGCAGCATAACCCATGGTCCTGTGTCCCCCAATGAAACGCTAGAGAAATGTAATTTGTCAATTAAAGGGGTTGTCCGGAACAATTTTCTTTTTTCCTAACAGGCTAAGAACTCACAGGCAGTTAGTTGCTAACTACCTGCAAGGTCTGCTCAGGGCGGTCACAGACCACACCTGCCGGCGATTCTGCGGCTTCTGCTGACAGAGCAGCTGCTTCTCTTCCGCTCTGTTCCATTGATGGGGCCTCAATGCCACGGTCATGCCGACTGACTGACAGCTCACTGCGGAAAAGGAGCTACTTTGCTGACATGAGGTCAAATGAAGCAGCAGAATAGTCAGCAGGAGCAGCCAGTGACCATGCAGGAAGTTAGCAAACTAAGTTCTTACCCCAGGAGAAGTTATTATATACAAAAAAAAAAGAAAATAGCCACAGATAACATGTATAAAAAAGATGCTGACAGCAAGAATAGGAGAGAACTCAAAATCACATCAATGTCTTCATCACCTTTTGTGTTAGGTACACTTCCACACGGGTATTGAAGGAGCACGTCAGAGAGGTTGTTCCAAACATTTCGTGGAACTAAGCACAAATGCAAAATGAATGAACAACAGAGAAATCTAAATTAGATCAGTATTTGGTGTGACCGACCTCCCATCTTCAAAACAGCAGCAATTCTTTTAGGAACACTAGTACCAAACATCTTGGAGACCTAACCACAGATCTTCTGTATTTGAGGATTGTGCAAATCCTTCTGTCTGTTCATGTAACCCCAGACAGAATGGATAATGTTGAAATCAGGGCTCTTGGGACCGCATCATCTTACTCCTCTCACCGGGACTCCTTGTTCTTCTTTACACTGAAGATAATTCTTAAAGGAGTTATTCGACATTGGGGTACGAGTATCCAGTCACTATGCGTCTGCAGACTTGTGATCCTCTCAGTGCCCGCATTGTCAGGTGCCAGAAGCAGGCACACATGTAACCGCAAGTATGGTATGTGGTTTCATACTCAGCGGTTACATGCCGAAGTGACAAGTAAATTGAGCAAGGATGGCTATATCTAGTCGGAATGTGGCCGGAAGTATGCTAATCACATACTTGCACTTACATGACCATATGCTCCTTGCACCTAAGAATCCTAACATGCGCACTGCAAGGATTCACAAGCGTGCAGTCACAGAGTGACTGCAGACTGGCACCCCAAGGGCAGACAACCCCTTTAAATGACTAACTATATGTTTGGGGTCATTGTGCAGCTGCAGAATAAGTTTGGAGCCAATCCCTGATGGGATTACATGATGGATTAGTATCTGCCTATATTTCTCAGCGTTGAGGACACCATTAATCCTGACCATATTCTCAACTCCATTTGATGACAGGCAACCGTAGACTTGCCAGGACCCTCCAGTGTGCTTCACTGCTCCTGTAGACTTATTGTACCGCTGTCCAGTCCTTCAGAGAATTATTTTTCTTCTGTTACAACCAAATTTTTCACATTTTGACTCATCAGTCCACAGCACTTGCTGCCATTATTCTGCACCCCAGTTCTTATATTTTCATGCATAGTTCAGTCACTTTGCCTTGTTTCGCCTGTGGGCATTTTGTATGCAATTCTTTTATGAAGACTCTTCTGCCCAGACTTCACAGAAAGGTAGATGGGTGCAGCAGTGTCCCTCTGGTTGCTGCCAATTCTGGCTTGATGGCACTGCTGGACATCGGATTTTGTAGAGCAGCGTGCATGATGTGTCATCTGCTGCACTCAGTTTCCTTGGCCAATCACTTTTTTTGGTGTCCTCAATTCTGAGAAATACAGGCAGATACCAATCCATGGTGCAATACCATCAGGAATGTGTGTCATTGGCTCCCTAAAAGACAGCGTACAAATGATCCTGGAGGAATTCATGTTGTTTTGAGGGCAAAGGACAATCACAGCAAATCCTGAACCAATTTCTTTTTTGTTCATTCACTTTACACTTTGTTGGTTGATAAAAATAAAAAAACACTTCTATTTTTCATAACATTTTTATTTTTCATGATATTTTTGCCCCACACCTGCCTAAACGTTTTGCACAGTACTGTATAAGTATATCAAACATAAGACAGTGCTTAAACATCATTTTATCACCAGCTGGATGCAGCTAGGGCAATCATAATAGAGACCTCCATTCTTTACACTGCAGGCTGAATGTATAGAAGAAGAAAAAGTGCAAAACAAGTTAAGGTTTCATTCCTGTGGAAGGAGACATGGTCGCTCCCATCTCACCTGCAGACACTAGGCTGCCCTCTGTCCACTGGCTTCCCTCCTCATCTGCGGTGTCCTCTGTGTCCCCATCGTCAGGCAGTGACACCACACGAGACCACTGGACTGCATTTTTCTGCCAGAGAAAAGATGCACATAAAAGGATGCAGAAGCACACAGATACGACCCCACAGAGATACAATACAAGCAGCTCTCCAGGCGGTGAGAACAGGAGTCATTGTTTCTGACAACTGCAAAAGGCAGCGAAGCACACAAGGGCGGTGTCTCACTGCCCCCATTTACAAGACCAATTCTTACTCATTCAACCATCACCAATTCTAAGTCATGATTCATTCCAAAATATTTATGGTGGTTGGAGCTGATCCAGTGCTGCAAATCCCCAGAATCACGTTACAACCCAAATTCTAACTACCAATAGTCATCACTAGAGGGAGCTCACTACATAGATTTACACTAACTCTTCCCTCCCTGAAAAAACAATGTGCGGGGACACTTAATCCTCGCAGGTGAAACGTGCGTCGGCAGGCACAGGGGGAATCTCTTTCAGTGGGGGTCACCAGTGACTGGAGCGACTTCATATCAAATCCACTCTGGTATGCAATCCATGTTTGGATATACTATACCATTTCTTTTGTAGCTTCTATGTTGCACGCTAGCACTTTATGGAAGGGGATTATTGCCATTCACCTTGTATTTTTGCATTTGAGCTTTTCTAATCTCCCTATTGCTGCTAGTATTTTATACACAGCACCTTATGATTACAATTTGACCTATAAGAGGAATGTTTACATCTTGTGCAGCTACTACGTGATCATGAGCCTATTTACCTATTTATTTCAGTATGCACCCTGGTACCCTTAAGGTTATTTCTTTCACTTTTTTCATACCTTTTGGATATGTTTGTCATCTGTTTTATATCATGTTTGTCTTAATACTCATATGAAAAATATAAGAAAAAAAAAATCTTTTTGGAAAAATTTAAAATAATTTTATTTCACAAAAAAAACTCCTGTGTTCTCCTGTTCTATAATTTGTTTGGGTGTTTTTCCTTCATCCTGCCTTATTAACATCTCAGAAATGGTCAGATGGAGAGAAGTGTTTCTAATAGATTTACACTGCACCTGCTGAGGTCAATGATAGAGCTGCCTCTAGTGGTCAATGCAGATAAAATTTTATCATGCAAGTTTTTCAATGCAGGAGGTTTGAAATCCTGTTAACACGATTTGATCCCAATTAAGTGTTTTTTTTCTGGGTTTAGAATTCACTGTTAATCCCAAAATATAATATAAGGTGGGCCGCATGTCAAAACCACACATTGTGGTTGCAAATTATTTTAGATTAACTACACAATGTAATAATGAAATCTGATTAAGGCTGGAGTGACACTTGCGAGTGACTCAGTCTCTCAGCATCATCCGGCACGGCTGCACACTCTCCTGACAGGAGCGGGATGGCTGCATGTATTTCTATGCAGCTGAGACGTTCCTGTCCGGAGAGCAGCAGGCCATGCAATGCGAGAGGCTCCGGCCTAAAGAGGAACTCCAACCTCCATAAATTGTGACATTTAGGTGTTTTGCAGGAGATACAGAAATTTTGATGATCCAACCTTGCACACCAATCATCCGGAATACCTGCTATTCAGGTGTGACTAGTGGCAGCACTAACCTTCATGGTGAAAAGACTGATGCGGCCGGGCAGCTTGTAAAACATGGCTTCTCGTGTCCTGGAGTTGGAGTGCAGCATTGCGTTCAGACAAGACAGAGGGGAGGATATGCTGTAAAAGATAAATTGGATTATCCAACCATTGTTATTCCTCCTGGAAATCTATGAAGAAATGAACAATTGAATGTTCCCATCTAAACTGGTAAGACGCAATTGTCACTCTCTTAATTCTGAAATTGTCAGGCGGAATAACAGAGGAACAACACAGAAGTATTAACATGAAGAACATGGGAAGAAGTCAAAGGATGGTAAAAAAATGTTGCAATTTCAATAATACAAGTTTGTAGTACACTACTTGTCAGGAGTGGAGGTCCTTTTTAACCATTTTACTGCCAGGAGAGTTTTGACACTTTGTGCCTCCAGTTGCCAGGACACTTTTGTACACAACGCTCTCCTGTCCCTGCCTGTTCAGTTCTTCCCCCCCTTCACACTGGTTAAGAAATGGGGTGGGCATTTGTAAGGGCTGTATCTGAACCTGGATCACAGCTGAATAGCCGGTCATGGCTCATTTTGAAGCAGAGTTCCTTGGTTATGGAGTTTCCAAACTACAAGGATGACATATGCCCTTTGCAGGGAAAGGAACATTGTAAAGATCTGTAGCTACAAGTCTCCATGATTGTTAGTATTTCTTATCTGTGAATTGATGCATTTTGCCTTATATTAAACAGACTAAAAAAAAAAAATGTACACACAAAATAATGCTTGAAGTGGTATCCAGGTATAGACAATCCTCTGTGAGCTAAATACAGTCTGTTACAATGTGTCAGAGCAGGTAAAACATCTCAGGCACGAGTTCAAGCTGCTCAGCTCACAGAGGATGGTCTCAATTAGGTACAACAGACAAACCCTGTGAGACATATTGACTACACATAGAACCAACCAGCAGAATTTGCATATATAAACTAAAACCGATGCTATGCTGGCACTAGCCAATATAGGCACTACTGGCTATACTGGGTTTTGCAATCTATTCCTGCCCCTGTGTCTGTCTGGCCTTCCTCCCTCTGTAACCGTCATAGACGTTAATTCCAGCGCAGACAGACAAGACAGGGGTGGAAATAGATGCCATGTTTTTCCAAAAATAAGCCCTCCCCCAAAAATAAGCCCTAGCAGGGATTTTCAGCATTTTCGGAGCAAAGCTTAAATATAAGCCCTCCCCCCGAAAATAAGGCCTAGTCGCGGTTCAATAATGAAGTGTCCGTGCAGCTAAAAAAGTTAGATACTTCAGGACACTTCATTATACACAGCGGACACCCCGTAATCATACTCACCAGACGCCGAGCAGAGGACCTGCAGTGATTGGACCCCCGCACACATCCGATCTCACACACACAAACATCGGATCGCAAACACAATCATATCACACACACAAACATCGGATCGCACACACATACTCTCCACATTCAGCGACACTGATCTCTTCTCGCCGGCAGAATCCCGATAGGCTGTGCGGTGGAGCACAAGCAATTCTTGCTTGCTTACAGGACCTGCGGACATTTGACTTCCTCCCATCATTCCATGCGGCCGGAAGCATTCGGTAACGCTGGATGTGATGAACGAATGAATGAGTGTGCGAGACCGGCAGTGTGCGAGTGTGTTGGACAGAAGCAGGGGAGGACGGCGTGCAGCACCCACCGGAGATCACAGGGAGATCTGGGAGCCACGTAGTCATCAGTGTCTGGTAAGTATGAGACTCCTGGGAAGAGGGGGGGGGGGGGGGGGGTGTCTGCTTTTTTTTTTTTATTTGGAGAGGGGGAAGGGGGGGGGGGGGGAGTAAACTTACCTCCAACCATGTTTCTCCAAAAATAATACCTAGTGCTTTTTTGGGGGGCAAAAAAAAAGTACAAGACCGTATCTTCGTGTCTTATTTTTAGAAAAACACGGTAGCAAGACCTGACCCACATAGTCCCTTTCTGTTGCATCTGTCAATCAAATAGCAGTGCATTTCTGGAATTTTACTTGCACATATTTCTGAAATAAAACATTCAATCTCTGAACACAAGCTATGCTTATATTCAGCATCCTAGCACCAGTATAGCACTGGCTTTACTTTATATATGAAACTCCTAATGGTTGGTTCTTTTTAATACATTTATGCACTCAAAGCAAACAGAAATCCTAAAAATAGTGAGGAACTGTAACAAAGTATAATGGGTAAAAAGCTGAACATGTAATTGTACAAAAATTAAAACCTGGATTGACACAAGGCTGTTAAATCACAAATAACCCACATAAGCGCCCATCCCAGTGTCTTACCTTCTGTAGATTCCACGGACAAAGAGGAGCAATGAATAAGGAAGGAGAAGAAAAAAAAAAAAAAAAAGTTAGTCAATAAAATATTACAATCTTCCTGAAAGTAATAAAATCAGCTGACACCACAGAGCAACAAAAGAAACTCATGAAAGCCATATGAATCTACACCGCAGTGAGCCCCTCTTGTCCTCCACCCGCAGAGTCCTCATGACCTCACTTTCCTGATCTGCACAACTTACTTGGTCTCCTTCAGCCCCTCGGCCTCAATCACATTCAGGATCTGTTTAGGAGTCATCGGTGCGTCTGAGTAATTCTCCAAAACCTGGAAGAAGAGGAAGAACGGTCACCATGCGGATCCACAAGACATTTGGTTTATATAAAAGGAATACTTGAAGTGTAACTGTCGTTTTCATTTTTATTTCTTAAATCTATAGTATATGTAAAAATAAGAAACTTTGTAATATATCTTATCAGAGAAATCAGCTCTTTTTTCCTCCTCCTGGACTGATCTTTCATTCTCAAAATCCTCAATTCCCAGTAGTGACAGGCGAGCGTGTTCTGCACTCGATCGAGCATCTTGTTACTCGAGACTATCAACACTTGATTTAGTATCCTGGCACTCGGGCGCCATACTCAAGTCCCCGCCCCACATGTTTTGCGGATGATTTTCGGCCACTAAACATATGGGATTGCCTGCCAATCATAGTACTGCCGTAGCCATGTTGGTTACTGACATTACTGTAATTGGCTGTCCTCATCGCAACTATATAAGACCCAATGACGCCATACTCGGTGCACTCTACCAGGAAATTATGTAGGGAGAGTTTCTGTAGCAGGGACAGTGTGTTATAGCGTGACGGTACCTGCTGGTTCAACATTAAACCAACAGTCCTTTTCAGGGCTAATTGAAATAGACTATATTCTCTAATAATATCGCTCTTAGCTGCAATTAGTGTAGGGTTAGCTTCTGGAGTAGGGATGGTGTATCTGAGGCATTTAGGCAGGGTTCATTGCGTTAGTCCTTGGTGCTGCCATGTACAACCAAAGTCCTTCCAGGGTCAAGTTAAATATATTGATTTCTCTAATACTGCTCTTAGCTGCGTACATAATATACAATGTGAAAGGCTTGAGGTAAGGTAAGGGGAAGTGGATGTCCCGCTGATTTTGGTACAAGCAGAGGCCGTGGGCAAACTGGTCCTGCTGAGGGAGCATATCAAACACATGCATCATCTAGACCTACCTTCCTGTCCCACTTTGCAGGGGGGAGCAGGATACTACTGTTGAAGGCAAGTGGGAACAGGTTGTGGGTTGGATGGCAGATAATGCTTCCAATGTGTTTACCAGCACCAACCTGTCTTCCACACGGTCCAGTTTCTCTAGACAAGAGTCTGGCCCACAAGCCTCATCCTCCTTACTCCCACCATGATGAGCCCCAGGAGGCAAGTAACCCTACACTTGGACACTCCGAAGAGCACTTTGCCTTTCCAATTATGGCTTCTTCTGGCCACTCACCATGAATATTTCAAGAGGGACATGAGATCATGTGCGCTGATGCCCAAATATTTGATAAGCCACGGACATAAGAAATCAACAATTGGGAAAAGGCAATTACTGTCTCAAGAGGTAGACGATGACGAAACAAACTAAAAAGTCATGTTAAGGCAACAAGTGTGTAAGTGGACGACAAGTTGGTGGGCGATAAAGTCACTGACCCAAACTGACAAGGTGGCATGCAGAGGAAGCACAGCAGCGCAGAGGGGGAGGGGTCCACAGCACCACAACAGGCAGGAAGAGCCAGAGGGAGAAGGTGGGCAACGTTTCCCCAGAGACATACATGCAGCCAGAGGCCAGGCCAAGGATTAGGTGTTCCAAACTCTGGAACTTTTTTGTGGAAAGTGCAGAAGAAAATTAAAAATTTGCAATGTCTGCTATACCAAGCTTAGAAGTGGCCCGACCACTACCAGCAAGCTCAGGCACGTCATTAAAGCACCTGACTAGGTGGGACAAACCCGAGTCCACAATCAGTGTCTGTGGGTGACACTACTGCCTCTTCTCCTGTGCTACATGCTGGGCAATCCTCTGTCAAAGAGTCTGCCTCTCGCCCTGCACCTGTCGTTGCAAATTCTTAACCCCAATCGGCAATCAAGTCCTCTTCCTTGTCCCAGCGCAGCCATCAGCTTGCTCTATCCCAGGCCTTGAACACAAATGGAAAAATGCAGCCACTCACCCCCCAGGCCCAAATACTAAACAGCCATATTTCCAGACTGCTTGCCCTAGAACTGTTGCAGATTAGACTTGGACACTAAGGTTTTCAGCAACCTGATGGCAGCGGCGGACCCTTGGTACTTGGTCCCCAGCCACCACTATTTCTCTAGGTGTGCCATCCCAGCTTTGCACAAGCATGTATCCCATAAAATCAGCCATGCCCTAACCAACGCAGTTACTGGGAAGGTCCACTTAAAGGTAAAGTGTTGCATTTTTTATTTTTTGTATTAATAGTGATTATGGAATCAAGTATTTTTAATACAAAATTAAACTGTTTATTTAGTTTTTATTTAATTCTATTTTTACTGAAGCACTGGGGGCTGCCATCTTGGATCTGCTGTGTGTAATGATAGTTACTCACCTCCTTTATGGCAGCGCCCAGGGCATTGATTCTGATTATCGGGCTGTGACCTATTCTCTAACACAGAGACAGCTTCTCCTGTAAACTAGACCTGTCCCCTGCGCTGTCCAGATCACAGCAGAGGGAGAAAATCACCGCCATCTTTGTGGAGCTCACAGCGTATACGGTGTGCTGCACTTTCTCCGTCACCCAGCGGGATGGGGTGAGTACTGATGCGGGGCAGCGGTGATTGCACCGTAACTGATCCTGGCGTGCTGCTCCCCACCCCTATGCTCAACCCCCTTCCTTGCGTGTGCTCAGCTAGGGCCTCCGCTCCTCTGTGCTGTGATCACTGACGGGAGGAATAAACACCAGGCTGACAGGAGAGGCTGCTGGGGCCGCAGGTAAGTGCATGCTGCTGGGAGCGGTGAGCGCTGCATGACATCTGTAGTGCAGTGCCACTCAGGCTACAGATGACCCTTCCTCACCGCATGTCACCTCAGACCTCCGATCCCGGCCAGCAGCTCAGTATATGGGGGCGCGGGATACAGTGGGGCACTATGCCAGCTGTCCTTAGTGACACTTTAGACAATAGGATCACTTTGAGGTCACCATCAAAATGGCTCCGCACTGTGATCCTAAACTTCATTCTCTCTTATCCTTTTGAAAATACCCAGAACAGAGGGGAGGCGTGACATCACACACAGGAGAGCAGATTCCACCCACTTTTACTGCAGCTGTAATGTGAGCTAGTTCTACAGTAGAATTTCAGCAGCTGCTACCCATAGTGTTGAAGAGTGGAAAATATCAAAGTTTTAAATATATTTTTATATTTCTCAATTAAAAACAATATTTAAACAAAACATTAATACTTTATATTTTTCAGTTCTTGAAAAATTGTTTGGTTTTTTTGACGACACCTTCCCTTTAACTATCGGCAAGTTGACAAGTGCTTGTAAAACCTTGAGAAGGCCGGAACAGAGTTGAACCATGGGACGACACCTGTGCTATAGACACATACAATTGTATCAGGGTTTTCCCCACCTCCTACACTAGTTCTTGCACCTCTTCCTCCATCTCCAAATTGTCATCCCTACCAGTCTGAAGCTGTAAGCACTGAATCGGCAAAGCAACAGGCTCAGCTGAAATGAATCTCTTTAGGTGACAAGCAGCACATCGCCACAGAGTTGTTGAAAAGTCTAACATGAAAGACAGAACTGTGACTCTTCCCCTGCACCTCCAACCAGGCATGGTTCTGTGTGATCATGGCCATAACCTGGTGGCGGCTCTGAAGCTTGCACACCTACCATGCCTGGCACACGTGCTCAACTTAGTGGTTCAGCGGTTTCTCAAAAAACCCACCCAGATTTTCCTGAGCTACTTGTCAACGTTTACAGTGTGTGCATGCATTTCCACAAGTCACCTATAGCTGCTGCCAGTCTGGCAGTGCTGCAGCCTCACAGACTGGTTTGCGACCGGCCCACGTACTCCACCTCAACATTACATGCGTTAACAAGGCTTTGTGAGCAGCAGTGGGCAGTAGTTTAATACCAGCTACAACATGCCCATCGATATTCCAGTCATCGTCCGCACACAAGAACCAACAAGTGTGTATGGAAGTCTGACATCTGAGCGGTTCTCCAGAACTTTGAGGACTCACTCAATATGTTGAGCGGCGATGACTCCATATGTGTAACAATGTCACGTCTGTGTCTACTCAAATGCTCACATTGAAAGAGCAAGCTTTGTGTGGAACAGGTGGAGATGGAGTAAGAAAGTGAACAAGGTGATACTACCCAGCCTCATCTCATGTTCGCAGCGCGGATTGTGATAATGAGGAGGCCGAGGAGATGGTTGCCTGCATTACAGAAGGTACTACCTACACCAGCTTCTTGTCTGTTCAGCGTGGATGGCCTGAAGAGGAAGAGATGGAAAGTTGTCCCTCTGGTGGGGACAGGGAAGTCTTGCACATATAGCAGTCTATTTCCCGCTCCTTTCGTGTGACCCACTTGTTATACACATTTTGGCCAACACAGGTTAGTGCTTCTAGACCCACGCTACAAGGAGAACTTTCCATCTCATTGCTACTAAAATGGTGCAATACCAAAAGGGCCTACTTTCGAATTGGTCAAAAAATTCCCATCTGACAACGCTGGCGGCAGAGGTCTTTGGACAACCAAGGAGTAGAGAGGAGAGACACACACACCAGGACTAACAGAGGCAGGGGAACACTATCAAAAGGTCTGGGACAGTTTCATTAGATCCTCTCAGCGCCTCAGCACTGCTAAGTAGTAGTCTAAGAAGGAGGGAAAAGTTTATGAAGATGGTGAAGGAGTACCTAGCCGACCGTACCACTGTCTGTGATTCCTCTGTGCCATTCAACTATTGGGTATCCAAGCTGGACACACAGCATTAACTGTCCCTCTACGCCTTGGAGGTGCTGGCCTGCATTTTTTTAGCAACATTTTAGTGCCACAGAAGGAATAACAGATAGCATTTTCAAGTTGACAAGAGGATGCCTCTAACAGGATGACTTATCAAAATGAGCAAGACCTGGATAAGCCCAGACGTTTCAACCCCATCGGATCACAGCAGCCGAACCCAAGAGGAAATTGTAATGTTCCTTTTACTACGGTGTATTCCGCTTCCCACCCAAACAATGGTATACAGTCCTTTTCTTTTTTTTGCATTCTTGCTCTTAACTCTTCAATGGTGTATATGATGCTCTGATACATATTTTCTAGATGCTTATCTCACTCTCTTACATACACATATGTATACTCCCTAGAGGTATAGGTTTTTCAGCTCTTGCACCTGCACCTGTGTAGGAGTCACACTCCTTCCAAATGGGTAAAAAAAAAGAGAATTTTGTTTACTTACCGTAAATTCTTTTTCTTATAGTTCCGTAATGGGAAACCCAGACCATGGGTGTATAGCTTCTGCCTCCGGAGGACACACAAAGTACTACACTAAAAAGTGTAGCCCCTCCCTCCGAGCATATACACCCCCTGGATAACCAAATATAGCCAGTTTAGTGCAAAAGCTGAAGGAGAGTAGCCACCCACAAGTAGAGATAGAGCAAGAACCGGAACAACCGGAGCCTCTGTCTACAACAACAGCCGGTGATAACACGCGGAACAAGAAACTGCCAACAGGGAGGGTGCTGGGTCTCCCATTACGGAACTATAAGAAAAAGAATTTACGGTAAGTAAACAAAATTCTCTTTTTCTTCATCGTTCCTATGGGAGACCCAGACCATGGGACGTCTCAAAGCAGTCCATGGGTGGGAATAAACAGAAAACTGAGAAGTAGGCGAAACCTAACTTCGCAAATGGGCGACAGCCGCCTGAAGGGTGCGTCTGCCCAAGCTCGCATCTGCCGAAGCATGAGCATGCACTTAGTAGTGCTTCGAAAAGGCATGCAGACTAGTCCAAGTGGCAGTCTGACAGACCTGCTGAGCCGTAGCCTGGTGCCTGAAACCCAAGAGGCACCGACAGCTCTGGTCGAGTGTGCCTTGATCCCCGGCGGAGGAGGCACTCGAGTACACTGGTAGGCATCGGAAATGGCCGACCTAATCCAACAAGCTAGGGTCGGCTTAGAAGCTGAGAGGCCCTTACGCCGACCTGTGGTCAGCACAAAAAAAAGAGGTGCACCGCCTAAGAACAGCGGTGCGAGCCACATAGATCCGGAGCGCCCACACCAGATCCAGAGTATGCAACGCTTTTTCAAAGCGATGAACAGGAACCGGACAAAAGGAAGGCAGGGAAATGTCCTGGTTAAGGTGGAAGGAGAAACCACCTTAGGGAGGAAGTCGGACGGAGAACCACCTTATTTTGATGAAAAACAAAAAAAGGTGACTCCGAAGAGAGTGCAGCCAAATCATAGAATCTCTCGAGGGAAGTTATGGCCACTAGAAAGACCACTTTCTGTGAAAGACGAGACAAAGAAACCTCCCTAAGAGGCTCAAAGGCGGGTTTCTGGAAGCCGTGAGGACCAGATTAAGGTCCCAGGGATCCAGAGGCCGCCGGTAAGGCGGAATGATGTGAGATGCGCCCTGTATGAAGGAGCGCACCTGAGCCAGCCGGGCGATACGCCGCTGGAACACCACTGGCAGAGCCGAGACCTGTCCCTTCAGGGATAGTCCTAGCTGCAGACCGGACTGTAGAAAGTACAGGAGGGTCGGCAAGGAAAAAGGCCAAGAAGCATGGCCGGAAGGGTGACACCAGGACAGGAAAATTCTCCAGGTCCTGTGATAGATTTTGGCCAAGGAATACTTCCGAGCCCGAGTCATAGTGGAGATGACTTCAGGAGGGATACCAGAAGTCGTCAAGATCCAGGACTCAAGAGCCACGCCGTCAATCTGAGAGCCGCAGAATTCTGACGGAAAGACGGACCTTGTGAGAGAAGGTCTGGACGGTCCGGGAGATGCCACAGCACCTCAACGGACAGATGGAGCAGGTCAGGGTACCAAGCTCGCCTGGGCCAGTCTGGAGCAATGAGAATGACCCGACGGCCCTCCATTCTGATCTTGCGCAGGACTCTGGGCAAGAGCTAGACGGGGAAACACGTAAGACAGATGAAACTGGGACCAATCTTGAACCAGCGCGTCTGCTGCAAAGGCCAGAGGATCGTGGGAGCGAAGATCCACTTCCGGAGTGCCCCACTTGCGGCAGATTGACCGAAACACTGCCGGATGCAGAGCCCACTCGCCGCTGTCCACGGTTTGACGGCTGAGATAATCTGCCTCCCAGTTTTCCACGCCTGGGTTGTGGACTGCGGATGTGGTGGACCTGGAATCCTCCGTCCACTGAAGGATGCGTTGAACCTCCAACGTTGCCAGGCGGCTGAGTGTCACGCCCTGGTGGTTGATGTAGGCAACCGCTGTGGCGTTGTCTGACTGGACTCGAATGTGCTTGCCCGCCAACAGGTGGTGAAAGGCCAAGAGAGCTAGAAGCACAGCTCTGGTTTCCAGCACATTGATCGAGAGGGCTGATTCGGACGGAGTCCAAGTGTCCTGCGCCCTGTGGTGGAGATATACTGCTCCCCAGCCGGATAGACTGGCATCCGTGGTGAGGATCACCCAGGACGGGGCCAGGAAGGAGCGTCCCTGAAGAGAGAGGGGCCGAAGCCACCACTGAAGGGAGCCCCTGGTCTGTGGCGCCAGAGCCACTAACCTGTGCAAGGAGGAAGTCCGCTTGTCCCAACAGCGGAGAATGTCCAGCTGCAGAGGACGCAGATGGAACTGGGCAAGGGAACCGCTTCCATTGACGCCACCATCTGACCCAGCACCTGCATTAGGTGCCTGATGGAATGACGGCGGGGCCTCAGCAAAGAGCGCACCGCTAGTGGAGGGACTGCTGTTTGACTAAGGGCAGCTTCACAAGTGCCAGCAGAGTCTCGAATTGCATCCCTAGGTACGTGAGCTTTTGGGTCGGAGTCAGAGTGGACTTGGGAAAAAGACAAGCCACCCGAAGTGGACTAGAGTGGCGAGAGTGAGCGAAGCACTCCACTGACGGTCTGCACTGGATGAAGCCTTGACTAGAAGGCCGTCCAGGAAAAGGGATGCCAACCCTTGGAGGTGCAGAACCGCAACCACAGCTGCCATGACCCTGATGAATACTCGAGGGGCCGTGGCTAACCCGAAGGGAAGAGCCACGAATCGGAAAAGTTCCTCTCTGATTGCAAAACGTAGCCAACGCTGGTGTGAAACTGCAATTGGCACATGCAGATAGGCATCTCTGATGTCGAGGATGCAAGGAATCTCCTTGGGTCATTGAGGCAATGACTGATCGCAGAGACTCCATGCGAAAATGCCGCACCTGAACATGCCTGTTGAGAAGCCTGAGATCCAGGATGGGCCGGAAGGAACCGTCCATTTAGGGGACTAGGAAGAGATTTGAGTAGAAACCTCTGAACCGTTCCCAGGCGGGAACCGGTACAATTACTCCGTTGGCCTGCAAGGATGCCACGGCCTGAGAGAAGGCGGCGGCCTTGGAGCAGGGGGGAGTTGACAGAAAAAATCTGTTTGGCGGGCTGGATAGAATTCGATCCTGTAGCCGTGGGAGATGATATCCCGCACCCACTGATCGGAGACGTGTTGAAACCACATGTCGCCAAGCGGGAGAGCCTGCCACTGACCAAGGACGTTGCTGGCGCGGCCAGATAGCCACGAGGAGGCTGACTTAGTGGCAGCAGCTCCTGCGGTCTTCTGAGGACGCGGCTTCGTGCGCCAGTTGGGTTTTTGGTCCTTGGCTGAGTTAGTGGACGAGGCCGAGGGCTTAGAGAACGACCAGTTGGAGGAACGAAAGGAACGAAACCTCGACTGGTTCCTGCCCTGGACAGGTTCCTGGATTTGGTTTGTGGCATGGAAGTACTCTTCCCGCCAGTAGCTTCCTGAATAATTTCATCCAGTTGTTCACCGAACAGCCTGGGCCCAGCAAATGGGAGCCCAGCAAGGTACTTCTTTGAAGAAGCATCTGCCTTCCACTCTTGAAGCCACAAGATCCTGTGGATAGCGAGAGAATTGGCCGAAGCCACCGCAGTGCGGAGCCTCCAGCATGGCAGACATGGAATAGGATGAAAAGGCTGAAGCCTGGAAGTTAAGGCAACCATCTCGGGCATAGAGTCCCTGGTGAGGGAATGCATCTCCTCTAGAGAAGCAGAGATTGCTTTGAGAGCCCACACTGCTGCAAAAGATGGGGAGAACGAGGCCCCTGCCGCCTCATATACAGATGGCGGTCAGTGGAATCCTTAAGAGAGTTGCCATCAGCCACTGATACAACTTTCCGGGCTGAGAGTCTAGACACCGGAGGGTCTACCTTTGGTGAATGAGCCCACTCCTTGACCACCTCTGGTGGAAACGGAAAACGGTCATCAGAACCACGCTTTGGGAAGAGTCTGTCAGGACAGGCTCTGGGCTTGGTCACAGTGGCCTGAAAACTGGAGTGGTTAAGGAACACACTCCTTGTTCTCTTAGGCAAGGTATACTGATTCTTTTCTGCCAGAGGGGTGCTCCCCTGATACAGGCGGATTGAGGTCCAGTACAAAATTAATGGACGCAATCAAATCACTAGCATCTGCGTCACTTTCGGACAGATCAATGGGGTACATGGAGGTAGCGTCCGAGCCCCCAGTAAAGGAGAGGGGACCCTGTGTCTCCATTTTAGGAGGACGGGGTCTGAGCCAGATGAAGAATCCTCTGTGAGCTTTGCTGAGCGAGCCGTAGCAGCAGAAGCGCCCTGAGAAGGGGGCTGATGCATGCTCAGCAGTGTCCGGGACATCTGTCCCCTGGAGAAGGATTCTACCCAAGCCGGGGGTTCAGCCACCGGAGCCGGAGCAGCCGGAGGGACCACTGGGGACGAGCCTCCAGGCTGAGGCACTACCATGTTAGAGCAGGCATCACAATGTGGTTATGTGCTCAGTACAGGCAGTACGAGCCTACATGCAGTGCATATTAAGTACAGCCTTGCAGCCTTGCTCTCGTGTGAGACATGCTGCTGAAGTTGGGGCTCTAAGCCAGAATGACCCCCAGCAGAGTATATACGCAGAGTATATAAGCAGGTCCACAACCGGAGGTTGTGGCTTGCCAGACCGTTTGACATTGGGACATGTCTGTGCCCTCCAGATCCCACAGCCCGGATTCCCAGAGAGATGGCCAGCGCCGATCGCTGTCACAATGTGGTTATGCAGACATGCATAAGAACGCTGATAAAATGGCGCCGGAGCGAGGAGAGGGGGCGGGGCCTACTCTAAGAGCGGGATCCGGAGGGCCAAGGAGATATACAGGGGAGGGAATATTTCCTCAGAGAGGAGTGTCCCTCCCCTGTGCCGAACAGCCGCTGGGCGGAGCCGCACTGTCCCTCTGCATGATTGGCATGCAGGGGCAGTGAAAACGAAACTAGGCCTCAGGCGAAGCCGGGGCCTAAATTTAACAATGCGGCCGGCGAGCAGGCACCATCGGCGCGGTTCTCAGGTGAAAACCAGAGAACCGGCCGGAAATGTTACAATAGATACACAGCACACTCTCCCCAACAATAAAGTACAAGGGACCCCCCCGATAATAACGTCCCAGATACTTAGCTTGTGAGACGCAGGGCCAGGTCCCTGAGGGATGAGTGCTCCGTCCGGCAGGGCCCTGAAAGGGCTGCGGATGGAGACCGGTCTCCTGCAAGGCAGGGAGAACCGTGCTGGCTCCCACTTCAAGCCAGAGCCCGAGGGATGGTGAAGGAGCGCGGCATGTAAGGCTCCAGCCCTGAAATCAACCTTAACAACACCGCCGACAGTGGGGTGAGAAGGGACATGCCGGGAGTCCAGGCTTGCACCCGCTTTTCTTCAAACTCTTTCCAAAAATCAAAATCAGATGAGAATGCATGTGTGGATGTGTGCCTCCTGAACACAAAGCATTGAACTGGCTATATTTGGTTATCCAGGGGGTGTATATGCTAGGAGGGAGGAGCTACACTTTTTAGTGTAGTACTTTGTGTGTCCTCCGGAGGCAGAAGCTATACACCCATGGTCTGGGTCTCCCATAGGAACGATGAAGAAAAGGCCCTCCTCTCTCTTCTTGGGTGTATTGGAGAGCATGCCTCTAATTTTTTTTTGCAGCCCTTATACATAGTGCATCAGATTTACCAGTCTGGAAGTCTCACCCCTTAATATTTGGGAAAATGTTTTCTGAGGCCCTCCCCTACGTGTCTTGCTGCCTGTATTGCAATGCCTCCATGTAATTGTAGCTAGGTCTTGCACTGACTACATAGGCTTTACCAGTTCAGAATTGAATCTTGAATTTCTACCCAGTCTCTTGCTGGCTGTATTTCAATGCCTCCTTGTAATTTTTGGATAGGCCTTGCACTTAATGCATAGGCTTTCCAGTCTAAGAGCCCCAGTCCTTAAAAATGGTGTAAAAAAAACAAAACACAAACCTTATTGTCTAAGGCCCTCCTTTACGTCTCCAGGGGGTATTGCAGTCCCTCCTAATTTTTGGCAGCCCTTGCACTTAGTGCAACGTTTTTTACGAACGTACATATCCCACTACCTAACAATTTTTACAGACTGTATAAGGCCTCCTTTATGTCTACAACAGGGTGTATCAGATCCCTCCTCCTAATTTTTGGCAGTTCTTGCATCGTCCATGAAGGCTTTGTATCAGAGTCCATCCTTCATAAATTAAACAGAATGTCACACACACCACATGCCCAGATAAGGTAGTCAATGATGCATCCAGGAGTCTTACCCATGCTAATCCCATTTCATTTTAGTGCGTTTTCCATTCATTTCAGTGATTTTCATAAGCTCTTCTCAGACATACTGGGAGGGCCTTCTGGGAAAAATGCTTGTTTCCCCCATTGACTTTCACAATACTCGTTACTTGAGAAGAGCACCTGAACAATCAGATTTGCGCGATCTGAGTACCAGCACCCGAGCATTTTAGTGCTCGCTCATCACTAATTCCCAGGTAGAATCTGTATTCAGTGAAGACATATTGTTACCTTACCGAGATAGGAGATGGCAGTTTCTATACAGATGGACGGGAGGGAGGAGTTCTGAATTTAGCTCCTCACCACTACATAGATGACAGAGTCTACTGTGAAGATTTTATCTCTGGAATTTCAAAATTGTATTCACTGATGACAGATTTTACCGACGAATTGAGACGTTTGAGATTTAACGATCAGTTCTGGAGGAGAAAGAAGCAGATTTCTCTGATAACATATTACAAAGTCTCTTATTTTCACCTGTGCTATTGATGTAATAAAAATTAAAATAAAGGTAACATTAAGTGAAATTTATGCACTGCGTTCTGCCTTTTGAGTTCTGCAGGGGTGGGGCATGGCAGGGATCCTCTTTGGAGCCCCGCCCCGTCGGTTCATGCAGTAAAAACAAATGTAGCATTTTCTTTAATTAGAAACCATTTGTCGGACATATAAAATCAAAACTGGAGGACACTCCAATCACTTAAAAGGGAGCGTTGCTTAGAAGTCAATAACAGTATTAAAAGGCGTTCTTAAGAAAACAAGTACTAAGATCTCAGATAAACAAATTTTGCCTGCATTTTATCAAGATTAAGCTATTAGGGACAGAGGCACCCATGAAATACCACCAAAAACCATATTTAAGGAGGTTGCTTGCTCTGCGAGGAAAGACATAACTCCATGTCTGCACGCTTGCATAAATCAAGTCTTTTTATAGGATCACCCACACAATACCACATAAAAGAGCAATACACAACTCTCCACGCATTTCATTAAGACAGGAGACAGTGATGGCCTGCAGCAGAGAATCTAAGATCAGAATCACTATCACAGTTGGGAAGACGGAGGCTCGAGGTAATTAATGGGAGTCACTTATTAGCAGTAGTCATTGTCCTGACTAATCAAAGGCTCCAGTGGCTGTACTGTCCATTCCTCCCATGATTTACACTGCAGCTCTTTATGTTAGTGCAAAGCAATGGTTCATGCATACTCCCCCTCCCACCCCGCAAGTCGCTGTATGACAACAGGCCAATGACCTTCCTGTATTATACTCCAGAGCTACACTCCCTATTCTGCTGGTGCACTGTGCAGTCACTGTGTACATACATTACATTACTTATCCTATACTGATTCTGAGTTATATCCTGTATTATACTCCAGAGCTGCACTCACTGTGTATATACATTATTTATCCTGCACTGATCCTGAATTACATCCTTTATTACGCTCCAGAGCTGCACTCACTATTCTGCTGGTGGAATCACATAGCACACAGCTGCCCAATCGTCATATACAGTATAAGGCTGGTTTCAGACATCCGTGTTTTATCAGGTACCAGACTCACACGCATGGTTATGGTCACACGTGTGTCATACGTGTGACATCCGTGTTTGCATACGTGTGACACGTACCGGGTAAAACACATGTCTCTGCAATGAAAAGAGGTTTTATATTTACCCGTATCCAGCGATGCTGTCTTTTGCTCTGCTGCCTCCAGCTCCTGACCCCCGCTCATTATTTTCATTGATTATTCACTGCCCGAGGATTGGGAAGCCGGAGCATCGCGGGGACAGGCTGGGTACAGAACCGCCGAGGACAGAACCGCCGGGGACAGGTGAGTATACAGCAGTTTGTGCAGTGATATCCAGGGGTCATCGGAGTTCCCAATGAACGCTCATGAACCCCTGGAAGTCACCATTGTGACACTCGCTATAGCACAGTTGTCAGGGGTGTCATCAGGAGGTCATCAGAGTTCATTGGGAAATCCGATGACCTCCTGGACGTCCCTGCACACACACTGCTGTCAGGATACTCACCTGTGACTAGTGATGTCCCCAGTGATGCGGTCCCCAGTGATGCTGTCCTTGGCGGTGCTGTCTCCAGCGCTGTCCCTGTCATGCCCCTGCTCCCAGCTGCTCAGTGCAGTGAATGATCAATGAAAATAATAAGCGGGGGTCAGGAGCGGGAGGCAGAGCCGGGGACAGCATCACTGGATACAGATAAATATAGCAAATCTTATTTAAAAACCAGTGTTTTCTCCGCTCCGTGTCACACAGATCACATCAATATGCGGGTCCGTGTGACACCCGTGCTGCTGGAGAAAAAACGGACACGTCTTTGTGTGAAATAGTGGGGCCACACGGTCCATGTGAGTACACAATAGGGTAACATGGGTATGTGTGACATCCGTGTTAAAAACAGATGTCACACGTACCTAAACCACGGACGTCTGAAACCAGCCTAACACTGTCATGTTATTACACAGTGCACAACATATAATAATACACCCAAAGATCCAGCCTCTTGGTGGCGGCTACAGGGCCTGATCTTTTTACGCCTTGTCTAAAACGCATGTACAGAAATTCCTATAAAAGTTGTCCAGGACTTTAAACATAATAAATAAAAGCTGGAATGTTGTAAAATACTTAGTCACAGCCGCCTGTCTTCGCTGATGGTTCCCTTGTCTTGCTCTGGTGCACGTGCGGCACGTCAACACCGCAGGACAAGAGCCCAGCAGACGTGTGAAGCGCAGGAGTTATCAGGCGTGAGGCGGACTTTCTATATCCCAGCATTCCTTGCTTTTTATAGTCGTGAGAGGAGACTGACACAAATGAAGGTTTTCAGTTTGCTGCTGCGGATTTTAGATCTTAGTTGCATGTGTCTATGGTTACTGAAGTACACATCACTTCTTGACAAATATATCACGTTAATATTAACCCCTTAGCAACGGAGCCAGTTTTGACGTCAATGTCCAGGCCAAATATCAGTGATCAGTGTCACTATGATGTTATAACTCTGAAACGCGTCCACAGATCCCAGTGATTCTGAGATTGTTTTTTATGACATACTAGCTGTACTACCCGGCTTCGCCCGGGTTAATAACTGTTGTTAACAAAATAGAATGTATTAACAAAAATGTATTCAGCACACAATATCCGCTGCCCGGGATAGTAACTGTCTGTTTCTCTCCCATTCTGTCTCCCCCTCTGTATAAATATCTCTTTCCCTGTCTGTCTCTGACTGTCTCTGTCTCTTTCCCAGTCTGTCTGGGTCCGTCTCTTTCCCTGGGTCCGTCTCTTTCCCTGGGTCCGTCTCTTTCCCTGGGTCCGTCTCTTTCCCTGGGTCCGTCTCTTTCCCTGGGTCCGTCTCTTTCCCTGGGTCCGTCTCTTTCCCTGGGTCCGTCTCTTTCCCTGGGTCCGTCTCTTTCCCTGGGTCCGTCTCTTTCCCTGGGTCCGTCTCTTTCCCTGGGTCCGTCTCTTTCCCTGGGTCCGTCTCTTTCCCTGGGTCCGTCTCTTTCCCTGGGTCCGTCTCTTTCCCTGGGTCCGTCTCTTTCCCTGGGTCCGTCTCTTTCCCTGGGTCCGTCTCTTTCCCTGGGTCCGTCTCTTTCCCTGGGTCCGTCTCTTTCCCTGGGTCCGTCTCTTTCCCTGGGTCCGTCTCTTTCCCTGGGTCCGTCTCTTTCCCTGGGTCCGTCTCTTTCCCTGGGTCCGTCTCTTTCCCTGGGTCCGTCTCTTTCCCTGGGTCCGTCTCTTTCCCTGGGTCCGTCTCTTTCCCTGGGTCCGTCTCTTTCCCTGGGTCCGTCTCTTTCCCTGGGTCCGTCTCTTTCCCTGGGTCCGTCTCTTTCCCTGGGTCCGTCTCTCTGTCTGTCTCTTACCCTGCCTATGTCTGTTTCTTACCCTGTCTGTGTCTGCCTCTTTCCCTGTCTGTCTCTTTCCCTGGCTGCATTGTGACATGCCAACATTCCATTTAAGGGCATGGCTGCGCATTCTTCTGAAGTTCTGGCTGCACTGTGGCTCCCAGCTCCATTTGCTTTAATGGAGGCAGTTTTTTGGGCGAATAACTAAAGCACAGGGTTAAAATTTCCCCTCAAAACATAGCCTATGACGCTCTCGGGGTCCAGACGTGTGAGTGTGCAAAATCTTGTGGTTGTAGCTGCGACGGTGTGGATGTCAATCCCGGACACACACACACACCCCTTTATATTATGACATATTGTACTTCATGTTCCTGGTAAATTCAGGATGATATATTTTTGCATTTATTTGTAGAAAAAAAATAATTTTAAAGTTGGTGAAAATTACAAAATTTTCAAACCTTTAATTTTTATGCACTTAACCCTTGAGCCAGTTGTCACCTCGATGACCAGCCATGTTTACAACTCCGAGTGTCACCTTATGATGTAATAACTCCCGAACGCTTCAACAAATCCCAGTGATTTTGACATTTTTGTTTTTTTTCGGGACATATTGGACTTCTGTTACTTCTAAATTGGAGTCCATCTTTCTAGCCATGTACAGAGCTGTGGTCATCCACATTTGAGCTCTAAAAAGACTCCTAAAATGATGAGACATTGCCGGGCCGAAACAGAGACCAGACAGAGTCCAAAGTGTCTCCATCTGCCTCATTAGAGTGACTGGTTCCAATGGGGGTTTGTTAGGGATTTATACTGAAACTCAGACTTAAGTCCTCAGTGGAGAGCGCAGGATAAATGTGAGCCGAGTCCTATTCCGATCTTAGGAGGTAGAATGAAAACAGACAACAGTACAAGAATAGTTCTTATTTTTACGCAGATTACCACGATAGTGATAGGACATTTTTATTCTGCGGGCGGTGCGATTACAGAGATACCAGATATATCATTTTATGTCCTGCTTCTATCATACAGATAAAATGCTTTTTATGAGTAGTTTCTCAGTCACAATATTCTGAGAGCGGTAACTTTTTTTATTTTGCGTTAAAGAGGGCTGTATGAGGGCTTACTTTTTGACCAACAAGTTGGAGATTTGTTTGGTACCATTTTGAGACATAATGTTAGGCCTTGCATATTAGAGTCCTGTCCCTGTACAGTGCACAGATGGGGTACGGCTTGGCAGCCCGTCTGATCTAATAGTATGGGCATCACCTAGTAGGCTTGCGGGTTTGTGACTTATCTGCAAGTGTGAACAGCACTCTAGGCAAGCCATCAATGTGCAGTTTTACCATCTAGCAATCGCCCCCTCCATTCTATGGAGGTGTGTGTGTGATTTGCTCCTCCTGCACCTGTGATGCCTCCACTTAGTGGGGGTTTAGCTGTATCCTGCTGGAGTAGTAGTTTTTGGCCTGGGCGATGTACAACTGCAGCCCATCTTTGCTGTAAGGAAAGCTTAATTTTTGGAGAATAATTATTCCTCTTTGTTGCCATTTTTATACAATTTTGAGACATACAACATGTTTTGATCGCTTGTTAGGCTATGTGCGCACGTTGCGTACTGGCCCTGCATAACTTTCTGCAGCGATTTGAACAGCACACGTGCGCTTCAAATCGCTGTAGAAAGAGTCCGTAGTGAGAAAAAAAAAAACGGATTCCATGCGCTCTGACTGCAGCCCCTCCCATAGACAGAGCGGGGACTGCACGCAGAGCGCAGGAAAGAAGTGACATGTCACTTCTTAGAACGTGCGCTTCGGGCAGCAGCCGAAGCGCTGCGCTCTAAGACGCCACGTGCGCACGTCTCCTGCATAATCTCCATAGATTATGCTGGGGATGCAGAACGCATGCAGTTACGCTGCGGTGCAGATCGCAGCGTAACTGCATGCAAATACACCACGTGCACACATAGCCTTAGGCTAAGTTCACACATCCTGTGTTTTCAATCCGTCAGCAACGGATCAGTCATTTTCAAGATGTCAACTGATGCAACTGATGTGTTTTTCACAGGATTCCTTTCACAGAAATCCTGTGAAAAAACGGATCAGTTGCGTCCGTTACATCCGCTGTGCGTCCGTTTTTTGACGGATCAGTCATGATCCGTCTGTGTTTGGGACAGCCCAGTGGGCGTGCCAAGCATGCTGGGCATGCTCAGTAGAGCATGACGGAATCCTGCGCTGGATTCCGTTGTAAGACGGATTACGACGGAATCCAGCACCATAGACATGCATTACAAGCTTGACGGATGGCGACGGATTCCTGCGCGGCGCGTTAATTTTGACGGCCCGAAAAACGTTACATTCTGCGTTGCTCCCCGCTCGGCGGTCAGTCAAAAACGACGGACCGCGACGCAGCGGATGCAACGCAGGGTCATCAGTCGCAATCCGTCACTAATAGAAGTCTATGGGGAAATACAGGATTCCTGCAAAATATTTTGCAGGATTCCGTAATTCCTCAAGGCTACGGATTGTGACTGATGCAAAACACAGGATGTGTGAACTTAGCCTTAGGCTAAGTTCACATTTCCGCTAAAATCTATCAGTCACAATCCGCTGCTCTTGTAAACAGCGGAATCCGTTTAGCGGATTCCGCTGCTCCCATAGACTTGTATGAGCAGCGGATTGTGACTGATGATGCTGCGTTGCACCCTCCGCCCGACTGATCAGTCGTGGAACGACTGACCGCCGGGCGGGAGGAACGCAGCATGTAACGTTTTTTGAGCAGCGAGATCCGTCAGATTTCGCTGCGCATGCTCTCTGGCTCCCTGCACACGTCACCAGCTTTGGTTGGTTACCCGATATTTACCCTGGTTACGGTGCAAGGAGCCAGCGCTAAGCGGTGTAGGCCCGTAACCAAGGTAAATATCGGGTAACCAAGGTAAACATCGGGTGCTTTGCTGTTACCCGATATTTAGGCTGGTTACGTGTGCAGGGAGGCCGACACTTCCCCGCTCAGCCCCGCCCCCTCCCGCACTCCGCACATGTATGTACACACACACACACCTGTCCCCAGCCATGCAGACAAGCACTGACACCCTCGTCTGGCCCCGCCCCCTGCTCGGCTCTGCCCCCTCCCGCACTTTGCATGTGCACACACACACATACATACATACATACATGCACATACACACACTCACTCACACATACACTCACCTGTCCCCAGCCATGCAGACCGCAGCACTTCTACTGACATCCTCAGCGCCTGGCCCCGCCCCCCGCTCGGCTCCGCCCCCTCCCGCACTTTGCATGTGCACACACATACATACATACATACATGCACATACACACACTCACTCACAGATACACTCACCTGTCCCCAGCCATGCAGACCGCAGCACTTCCACTGACATCCTCAGCGCCTGGCCCCGCCCCCCGCTCGGCTCTGCCCCCGAACTCCGCCCCCCGCACACAACGGAATCCGACAAAGAATTCTGTTCTTTGTCATCCGTTGTACAGCGTTGAACAGCGCATCAGTCACATGCGTCAAGCGACGCATGTGACTGATACAAATCAACGGAAATGTGAACTTAGCCTTACTCAGATTTTTCAGACAAAGAAAATCCAGCAATTCACTTATTGTTTATTAATTTCAGGTGGGTTTTGTTTTGTTTTTTTAAACATTTTATTTAACTTGTTTACTTTTTCAGTCCCACTGTGGGACAAATTTTTTAGTTTGATCACTAGCATCATGTAGTGCTGTACTCTTATACAGCAGACCTATCAGAGTCTCACTGACTGCCTGTAAGACACAGCTTATAGCAGGATCTTACAGGCAATCAAACCCAGGGGTCATCAGATGACTTCAGGGTACCATGCCTATGATCGGCACCCGCTGTTACGAACATGGAGGCGTCTTCAGCCAAAGGAGGTCTTTTCAGTCCAGTTTAATCTCTTAGGCTGTATGCGCATGTTGCGTAAATGCATGCGCCCTGCGTCCCCTGCACAATCTATGAAGATTGTGCATGATACGTGCACACGTTGCTTTTATGAACGCAGCGATTTGGGTGCTAAAATTTAGACCCAAATCCGTGTGTTCATAAAATGAGCATGTCAATTAATTTGTATGCTTTGGACGCAGCTCCCCTCTGTCTATGGTGGGGGCAGCAGCCATAGCGCATGAAATCTGCTTTTTTGTACAGAAAAACTGCATCCATTATGCAGGGTTTCTGCAGCGATTTGAAGCGCACATGTGCTGTCAAATCGCTGCAGAATATTCAGCAGTTACGTGTGCATTAGCCCTTAAGATACCACTTTGGTGATTGACAGTGGTATTTAAACTTAAATCGGCCACAATCTGTTCCAGAAACAGTTGGGGCCAATCCCTTTGGTGTTAGCTGTCATATACAACAGTCACTGGCAAGAATTTCACCCGCAGGGTGGCACTATTCTCTTATTCCTCAGCGCTGTTAAAAAGCATCATCGAGCAATAAGTACTCTATACAGCAACTGTTAAAAGGCGGTCGTTAACTGGTTAAAACTCCATATTTATAGTGTGGTCCTTCATTTTTTCAAATTTCTGCCCTTGCAGCTGGATATCAGCTTCTGGGCCAAATCCTGGCTGATGACCCATTCTCATCTAATCAGCGCTGAATAATTATCATAATTTGTGTTTTTGTTTGTCCACTTGATTTTTGAGGATTAACAACAGGTTACCAAGGGCATTGAGATCTGGGGAGTTTCCTGCTCATGAACCCAAAATATCAATGTTTTGTTCACTGCACTACTTGGTTATCATTTTTGCCTTGTAACATGGTATCCACCATGCTGAAAAAAAATTATTGTTCAAATTGCTCCTGGATGGGTGGGAGAAGTGGCTTTTGGAGGATGTTTAGATGCAATCAGTCATAGCCGTGTTCTTAGGCCAAATTGTGAGTGAGCCCCCTCCATGGAGGAACAGCCCCCGCACATGAGTGGTCTCAGGAGGCTTACTGTTGGCAGACACCGGACTCATGGTAGCCCTCACCTTTTCTTCTACGAACAGTGCATGTCATATGTCCCAAACCATTTGATGGGGACTTCATCAGTGAAAATAACCTTAGTCTATGTCCCCACGCTGCATCTTGAGTGCATCTTTTCTCCTGTGGTCACAGAAATGCAGCTTGTGGCCCAAACACGCATGAAAGAACACATGCATTTTGCCGCATTTTTGTTAATACGTTTTTGAAACAAAATAGGATAGGATCATTGATAGATCATTAGAATAGATAGAAAGAAATAACAGAATAGCTCGATAGCTACCTTGGCCAGCTGTTTTTTTTTTTGGTAATAAAAATATGACGTGGGGTCCCGCCATTTGTCATATGCAGCAACTGCCGGCTACAACCCCCACCTGTCTACTGTACCTTCGCTGTTTATGAAAAATAGAGGGGATCCCACACTTTTTTTTTTAATTATTTGAGAATGTATGTATGTATATATGTATATATATATATATATATATATATATATATATATATATATATATATATATATATATATATATATATATATATATATATATATATATATATATATATATATATATATATATAGATAGAGTGCCCCCCCCATCTTTCTAAAACCAGCCAAGGGACAAAACAACTGGGGGCTCATTGTTAGGGTGGGAAGGGGCATGGTTATTCGGCCCTTTCCAGCCAAACAATAGCAGTCCGCAGCCACGCCAGAAGTGGTGCATCCATTAGAAGCACCAATAGTGGCGCTGGTCATGGCTCTTCCCATTGCCCTGGTGTGGTGGCAATCTGGGTAATAAAGAGTTAATGGAAGACCACAGCTGCCACTAAACCCTAGATTAGTAATGGGAGGAGACTGAGACCCCCCATCACTAATCTGTAAGTGAAAGTAAATAAAACACAAAAACTCCAAAAATCCTTTAATTGAAATAAAAGACAAAAAAGACAAACACAAAAAACATCCTCTTTCATCTCTTTATTAACTCCAAAAAACCCCTGCAGGTCTGACGTAATCCATGTGAGGTCCCACGACGATTGAGCTCTGCTGCATCTGAAGCTCAGAGCGAGCACCATAAAACATAACTACCCATTGTGAGGTCAGGCAGAGACTGAGCCACGATCAGCGGTGGCTTCACTCAGGTTACCACGACCACAGCTGAAGGTTCCCACAGTTACTATCACCGCTGATCACGCGGCTCACTTCAGTCGCTGCCTGAACCTCACAGCGGGGGGTTATGTTCTATGGCTGCTCGGTGTGAATTGAGATGTAGCAGTGCGGGAAGCGTTGGGGGAGGGGGGTATCAGACCCCTCCTATTACTAATCTAGGGCTTAGTGGCAGCGGTGGGCAGCCATTAACTCCTTATTACCCCGATTGCCACTGCACCGGCAATCGGTAAGAGCTGGGTAAAAAGTGCCAGGATTGTCGCATCTAATGAATGAGGCAATTCCGGGTGGCTGCAAGCCGATATTTTTAGGCTGGAGGGCTCCCAAAAACCGTGGGTCTCCCCAGCCAAAGAATACCAGCACCCAGTTGACTGGCCTTATATTCGCTGTGTATCAAAATTGGAGGTACCGCATGCCGTTTTTTAAAATTATTAGAAGAAAACGCCACGTTATTCCTCCTATTTTAATATCCAGCCAAGATAAGCACATGGCTGGGGCTGCACCCATTCGGAGTCTGTGATTGGAAGCATCAGACACACCGTCACTCAACGTGGGGGCGTGTATGACTGCAACCAATCCCACATGCCGGTGGGCGGAGGAAGCAGTGCATATTCAATGACGGTAATGAGTGGCCTGGGAAGTGAATGAGTGGCCACAGGAGCAGTGTGACAGCTATGATGGTGACTTGTTAAGTATGAAGAGCTTGCTTGTACCTTTTTGCGCCAGATTTTGGCCCCCATAGACTTTGTATGGGGACCGGCATCTAGCCAGATACCAGGGATCAATCCCCCGCCAACCCAGACTTAGCGGGGGATTGATATGCCAGTCCTCCTATCACTAGTGAGAAACACTGACAAAAAGCAAAAACAAAATGACATGTTGCATCTTCAGAATCGCAGCCAAAAAAAGACGCAATGTGCAGATAGCATAATAGAAAAGTTTGCAGGTGAAAGGAAATGCATGCATTTGGGTGCACTGGGACCACAATGATGCTCCAAAAACGCAGTAAAAGATGCAGTGTGCGGATGAGACCTTACCCCAGTCCTATGCAGTGCAATCCCTGTACTTTCTCCAGAATGTTAGTCTAAGGGCTCATTCATATGACTGTTCCGTTTGTCCTGTTCAGTTCCTGTTTTTATGCAGACCTACTGTCAAGACCATCTTTTCAATGTATTTTGTGTAGGATCGCATGGCACACAGAAGCACTTCCGTGTACATCAGATCCTACAAAAAAAACATTGGATGCCGTATGTCTGTTCCGTTATCATGGAACATGTCCTATTCTGTTCCGTAATAATGGTCCGTGACTCAATATAAGTCAATGGGTCCACAAAATCACGGAAGCACTTCTGTGTGACTTCAGTTGGGTGTCAGCAGATGCCCGCACTGCAGCACGTCAGCAGATGCCCGCTCTGCAATGGGAGTAGCCGCGGGGATGATGAGAGTTGCCATCAGGAGGTTATTAAAGTTAATCACCTGTGGTGGTGATGAATTCCTACACTCCTGACATCAGCGCTTGTCACTGACCGCCGCGTTCTCATCACCTCTCGTGGGCGGCTCTAGACTGACTAGCGGTGACATCACGGGCCGCTTGTGATATTTCGCTTGTGAACGTTTTGCTTGTGAACGCGGTGGTCATTGATCTCAGTGACCAGCGCTGATGTCAGGAGTGAAGCGGCTTCCATCAACGCAGGTAATGTACCTAGCTAACCTCATGAAGTCAGCGCTCGTCATCCCCTGCAGTGACCTGGGCTGACCTCATGATATTAGCTCAGGTCACTGCACTGCTCTCTCAGTCAATGTGGAACATTTTGTTCGTCATTGACTGGGACAATGAGTATGGTACGGATCGTCATGGCACCCCCTTATTGGATTACTCTGAATCAGGATTGGATTTTTCTTTCCAATAAATTGGTGAAAGAGGGAATGTGTTGGGGAGTTTTTTTTCCAAATAAAAAATTTCTTTAATCGATTTTTTTTTTTATTACTGACTGGGTTAGTGATGTCTGGTATCTCAGATGCAGTGACATCACTAACCCCAGTGCTTGATGCCAGGTGACATTACACATCTGGTATAAACCCCATATATTACCCCGTTTGCCACCGCACTAGGACATCGGGATGTACTGGGGAAAAGCCCGAGGATTGGCGCATCTAATGTATTCACCACTTCTGGGGCAGCTATGGCCTGCTATTTTTAGGCTGGGGAGGGTCCAACAACCGCGTGCCTCCCTAGTCTGAGAATACCAGACCACAGCTGTCTGCTTTACCTTGGTTGGTGATTCAATTATTTGGGGGGGGGGGGACCCCATGTTTTTTGTTTTAAATTATTTTTGTAAAATAACAGCGTGGGGTGCCCTCTGTTTTGGATTAGCAGCCAAGGTGAAGCTGCCAGCTGTGATCTGCAGCCGTCTGCTTTACCCGAGCTGGCTGCAAAAGATGGGGGGGGGGGGGAAATCCCACGACGGTTTTTTAAATTATTTATTTTTTTGCTAAATACAAGGCTAAGAACGCTTTAGTGCCACATAAGAGTGCAAGATTACAAAATGCTGGGGAGTGGGACATTATACATGTCTTTCTCATCTATCCCTCTATCTAGCCCTCCATTCATTGTTTCTTCCACCATATCTCTCTATTTATCCTTCCCTCTATGTCTATCCCTCCATTTCATCTACCTGCTTCCGGGTTTTTTTGCGGTCCGCAAAAAAACCCCCAAAAAAACGGAAGGCACACGGCCTGTATACGGAACGGATGTCTCACGGATGACTCCGTGAAAAAACGGGACTTGTGTGAATGTAGCCTTTGGTGCATCTATGGGACCTCAAAAATTCACCAAAAACGCAGCAAAAGATGCAGTGTGAAAACATGGCCTAAGTCACGTTTTTCTTGAATGGAAGTGGTTTCTTTGCTGCTGTTCTTGACCCAAGCCACCCTCAAAGCCTTAACCTCACTGTGCGAAGAAGATCACAAATTATGTAAGCGGGTAATTTTGTGGCAGGCCTGAAATTCAGTGGCAATTAAGAATTTGTGATTAAGTTAATTTTCATGGCAAATAACTTTGCAATTCTTTTGTTCATTCTTCATGATCTAGAGTTTATGCAAATTACCACTATAAAATCTGAAGTGGCAAGCGTGAAAACCAAAATCTGTCAGTCTCAAAAGGTTTGGCCACGACTGTATTCCTAGTATACAACTAATTGTAGGAATTGTCCACCACAAATCTAATTAAAACAAGTTACAATATAAGTAGTGCTTTCTTTATGCAAAAAAGTGCCTTAAAGCATTCTTTTAAATGGCTAAGCAAATTAAAAAAAAGTTTGTTTTTACAAAAAAAAAAAAATAAAAATCAATCACCCAGTCCTATCTTGAATTATTTTCACATCTCATGTGTCAATTTAAAAACAAAAAAACATGTGGACCTTTTTTTTTTTTTTTTTTACAATTCAATTGACAACAGTACTACACTGTGTGCAGAATTATTAGGCAGGTTGTATTTTAGAGGATTTTTTTTTTATTATTGATCAACAACTATGTTCTCAATCAATCCAAAAGACTCAAATATCAAAGCTTAATATTTTTGGAAGTTGGAGTGGTTTTTTTTTTTAGAGTTGGCTATCTTAGGAGGATATCTGTTTGTGCAGGTAACTATTACTGTGCAGAATTATTAGGCAACTTAATAAAAACCAAATATATTCCCATCTCACTTGTTTATTTTCACCAGGTAAATCAATATAACTGCACAAATATTAGAAATAAACATTTCTGATATGCAAAAACAAAAACCCAAACAATGGTGACCAATATAGCCACCTTTCTTTATGTTGTCACTCAACAGCCTCCATCCATAGATTCTGTCATTTGCTTGATCTGTTTATGATCAACATTGCGTGCAGCAGCCACCACAGCCTCCCAGACACTGTTCCGAGAGGTGTAACGTTTTCCCTCCCTGTAGATCTCACATTTTAAGAGGGACCACAGGTTCTCAATTGGGTTCAGATCAAGCGAATACGGGGGCCATGTCATTATTTTTTCATCTTTTAGACCTTTACTGGCCAGCCACGCTGTGGAGTAGTTGGATGCATGTGATGGAGCATTGTCCTACATGAAAATCATGTTTTTCTTAAACGATACCGACTTCTTCCTGTACCACTGCTTGAAGAAGTTGTCTTCCAGAAACTGGCAGTAGGTCTGGGAGTTGAGCTTCACTCCATCCTCTACCCGAAAAGGTCCCACAAGTTCATCTTTGATGATACCAGCCCATACCAGTACCCCACCTCCACCTTGCTGGCGTCTGAGTCGGAGTAGGGCTCTCTGCCCTTTACTAATCCAGCCTCTGGCCCATCCATCTGGCCCATCAAGAGTCACTCTCATTTCATCAGTCCATAAAACCTTTGAAAAAAATCAGTCTTAAGATATTTCTTGGCCCAGTCTTGACGTTTTATCTTATGATTCTTGTTCAAAGGTGGTTGTTTTTCAGCCTTCCTTACCTTGGCCATGTCCCTGAGTATGGCACACCTTGTGCTTTTTGATACTCCTGTAACGTTGCAGCTCTGAAATATGGCCAATGGCATCTTGGCAGCTTCACGCTTGATTTTCCTTAATTCATGGACAGTTATTTTGCGCCTTTTTTGCCCAACACGCTTCTTGCGACCCTGTTGGCTATTTGCCATGAAACGCTTGATTGTTCGGTGATCACGCTTCAAAAGTTTGGCAATTTCAAGACATCTCACAATTTTGGACTTTTCAGAGCCCGTCAAATCTCTCTTCTGACCCATTTTGCAAAAGGAAAGGAAGTTGCCTAATAAGTATGCATCCCTTATATAGGGTATTGATGTCATTACACCACACCCCTCCTCATTAGGCTGGAATCACACTTGTGCATGTAAAATCGGACCGAGTCTCATGCTAGAAAGTAGCATGAGCTCTGTTCAAGTCTTGATCAGTGTGCAATGCAACAGCAATGCGATTCTGTGATTATTCAATTGATTGTAGTCCGTATGCGATCCGTTTTTATTCTCAGCAGCTATGTCATCTGCCATTCAGCTCTGCTACATGGAAGCTGACAGCAGACACAGACAGAGTCATGTAGCAGAGCTGAATGGCCGCTGACAGCAGACAGAGCCGCGCGATCAGAATGAAGTCGGATGAACTTCATCTGACTTTATTGTCACCCCGCGGCTCTGTGTGTCGTGGCCTGATTTTCGGTCACCGATGAAGGTCTCACCGGTGACCGCAAATCCCCTGAGTGACTTAGGTGATCTGCGCTATCAGCGGTGCAGTCACTGAGGTTACCCGCGGCCACAGCAGAAGTCCTCCCGCTGAGATCTGTGGCCGCGGGTAACGTCATCGCTGATAGCACGACTCACTTCACTCGCTGCAGGGAGCTCACAGAGAGCGGTCGTGGTCTGTGACCGCTCTGTCAGCTTCTGATGTAGCAGACCTGAAAGCGTCGTGGGACCTCGTGTGGATTACGTCGGACCTGGAGGGTATTTGGGGACTTGAATAAAAGTGGTGAAAGAGGGTGGGGGTTTTTTGTCATTTATTTCAAATAAAGGATTTTTTGGTGTATGTCTTTATTTTCTTTAACTTACGGGTTAATCATGGAAGGTATCTCGGGGAGACGCCTGCCATGATTAACCTAGGACTTAATGGCAGCTATGGGCTGCTGCCATCAACTCCTTATTACCCCGATTGCCACGTCACCAGGGTAATTCGGGATGAGCCGGGTACAGTCTCGGGACTGTCGCATCTAATGGATGCGGCAATTCCGGGTGGCTGCTGGCTGATATTTTTAGGGTGGGGGGCTCCCCATAACGTGGGGCTCCCCATCCTGACAATACCAGCCTCCTGCCGTATGGCTTTACCCTGGCTGGTATGAAAATTGGGGGGGAACCTCGCCGGTTTTTTTTTTTTAATTATTTATTTAATTTACTGTACGATATAGACCCACCCACCGGCGGCTGTGATTAGTTGCAGTGAGACAGCTGTCACTCAATGTGAGGGCGTGTCTAACTGCAAACAATCATAGGCGCCGATGGGCGGGGAAAGCAGTGAATACTAGATGGAATAATGAGCGGCCGGCTTTTTCAAAAGAGGAAAAGCCACCGGAGCAATGTGACAGCCGTGCAGCACCGCGGATAGGTGAGAGAGAGAGAGAGAGAGAGAGCGTGAGAGAGAGACAGAGAGTGAGAGCCCGACCACAGGGAGACAGAGACCGACAGAGAAAGAGACAGACCGACTGACAGAGATAAAAGTTGACCGACATCGACAGACTTCACTCATTAACAATGTTTTCTGCAACATGCGATCAATGTATTTAGAATAACGCATGTCACTAGAATGGTGTATGTGCCGTCCGTGTGACATTCGTTTTTTTTCCACGCACCCATAGAGTTTCATTGGGAAGACACGCGCGAGAAACTCTCTAAAACGCAGCATGCTGCGATTTTTTTTCTCACTCCGATTTGGACTGAAAAACATAGCAGATGCCTCGTTGATTAACATTGGTCCGAGTGCAATGCAAGATTTTCTCACATTGCACTCGTGCGAGTTAATCGCAAGTGTGAAGCCGGCCTTACAGAGATGCACATCACCTGATTTGCTTACTTGGTAGTTGACTGTCAAGCCTATACAGCCTGGAGTAGGACAACATGTATAAAAATTATCATGTGATCAAAATACTCATTTGCCTAATAATGCTGCACACAGTGTATGCGGCCCACCACAATAAGTCAGGTTGTCTTCTCCGCTTCCCGTTACCCAACAGCTCCAATCTTTTTTTTTTTTTTTTAAACTAAACTCCGTTTGTTCCTAAAACACAGCCTAAGGCCGGTTTCACACATCCGGCTTTTCGCCGGTTTACCGGATCCGGTGCTCTCCCGTACAGACAATACAGTACAGTGACAGCGCTGTAACTTCCGGGTCACATGCGCCGGTCACATGACAGCATGTGACCGGCGCTTGTTGCGCTGTCACTGTACTGTAGTCACTGTATGGGAGAGCGCCGGATCCGGTAAACCGGCGAAAAGCCGGATGTGTGAAACCGGCCTAAGCCGGGACTAAGGAGGTTTGCAGACAGTATCTCATCAGAATTGTGAACGTGGCTCTAGAGATTCTGCTGTATTTATTTCTAATCGCAGTGCAACTCATTAAAAGGGGAATCTGGGATTTTGGTTATTTCTATTTGTATGGTGCCAAGAACTAACAGGCAGGTAGATCCTAACTTCTTGTTCTTCCTGGTGCCAAACTCTGCTCAGAGAGGTCAGGAACCGATTCAGCTGATGAGGACCTCACGTTATCAGGTCAGTTCCTGCTCTTCTGTACTATGGATAGGACGTCCCTGCCAATGTGAAACCGATTGCCAGCAGGCTTCCCGCTGCCTAATTGTGGGGAGTCTACTCTCAACCAGATAGCATGACATTGGCATTGATGCCAATTCCACTGAGCAGAAGAGAAACAACTGCCCTGATGACGTGAGGTACATGAGCAGCAATAACTAGCTGGCAATACTTAGCCTCACAGGCAATAAAAAAAAAATTCCCAGACAAGCCCTATAAAAGAGAATCTGTCACCAGGTTTTTGCCACCTAATCTGAAAGCAGCATAACGTTGGGACAGAGATCCTGATTCCAGCACTGTGTCAATGGGCTGCTTAGTATAGTTTGGATAAAATCACTGTTTTATCAGCATTAGATTATTATTAGAAGACTACTTGGCGCACCACTAGATAGTCCAGTATATTCATGAGCTTCACATGCGGCATCTTTTTTTACCACAAAAGTTCAGCGTTTTTGTCCCAAAAAAACGCATAAAAAAAACCACAATGCGTTTTTACCGCGTTTTTCCCAATGCGTGTTTTTTTTAAGTCAAATCTATTGACTGGAAGGGCTCAAAATCGTTGTAAAAACGCAAAAAGAATTAACATGCTGCATCTTTAAAAATGCGTCAGCAGAATAGAAATCTCATAGACTTTGCTGGGGGAAGGAAACGCATGTATTTACTGTATTTGCATCTTTGTGACTTCAAAAACGCAAAAGATGTTCTGTGTGAACTTAGCCTTACATCTGCAGCAGAATCAGGGTCTCTGTCACTACATCATGCTGCTCTCAGATGTGGGAGCAAAAACCTGGTGAGATTCCCTTTAAGGTAATTTAATTCTAAACAATATAAAAGATATCTTCCTCAACATCAGAGATTTAATTTACTGCTCAGGCTCAGTCCTTGCGGCATCCACCGCACTGCTCCTGGTAATATGCGGCCATCACCCCCATCAGTATTATCATTTACCCACAATCCTCCTTCCCCGGTAATATCCTGTGCCCACGTCTATCTCGTAATATCCTGCTCCTCTCGCCCCAATTTCCTCACTAATATTCTAGCCATCAGCCCCATTCTGCACCCCCAGTAATATCCTGCCCTCCTCCACCCTCGGTAATCTGCCCCTATCACCACCTGCATCATCCCCATTTTCTACCCCCTCGGTAATCTGCTACCCCCCTCACTCCCATACTGCCCCCTCACAGACACCCTCCCCATCCTCGCCCCACCCCCAACTTTTTCTGCCTCGGCCAAGTCCTCCACCCCCTTGGTAATCTGCCCCCTAACCTCGCCCCCCCCCCCCTTTGAAATCACCCGGCCTCCTCACGCCCCCATTTTACCCCCAATCTTCCCCATCCTCGCCACCCCCCAAACCTCATCCTACCCACAATCTTTCCTGTCCCCATTCCCGCCCCTCCCGGTGATCTCCTGTCCCCAAACCCCCCCCCCCGGTATTCTCCTGTCCCCAACCCACCCCCCCCCGATATTCTCCTGTCCCCATCCACCCCCCCCGGTACTCTCCTGTCCGCCATCCACCCCCCCCCCCCCGGTACTCTCCTGTCCGCCATCCACCCCCCCCCCCCCCCCGGTACTCTCCTGTCCGCCATCCACCCCCCCGGTACTCTCCTGTCCCCATCCCCCCCCCCACGGTATTCTCCTGTCCCCATCTCCCCCCCCACGGTATTCTCCTGTCCCCATCTCCCCCCCCACGGTATTCTCCTGTCCCCATCTCCCCCCCCACGGTATTCTCCTGTCCCCATCTCCCCCCCCACGGTATTCTCCTGTCCCCATCTCCCCCCCCCACGGTATTCTCCTGTCCCCATCTCCCCCCCCCACGGTATTCTCCTGTCCCCATCTCCCCCCCCCCACGGTATTCTCCTGTCCCCATCTCCCCCCCCCACGGTATTCTCCTGTCCCCATCTCCCCCCCCCACGGTATTCTCCTGTCCCCATCTCCCCCCCCACGGTATTCTCCTGTCCCCATCTCCCCCCCCACGGTATTCTCCTGTCCCCATCCCCCCCCGGTATTCGCCTGACCCCATCCCCCCCCGGTATTCTCCTGTCCCCGTCCCCATCCCCCCCACGGTATTCTCCTGCCCCCGTCCCCATCCCCCCCCACGGTATTCTCCTGTCCCCATCCCCCCCCCACGGTATTCTCCTGTCCCCATCCCCCCCCCACGGTATTCTCCTGTCCCCATCCCCCCCCCCACGGTATTCTCCTGTCCCCATCCCCCCCCCCGGTATTCTCCTGTCCCCGTCCCCATCCCCCTCCCACGGTATTCTCCTGTTCCCATACCCCCACGGTATTCTCCTGTCCCCATCCCCCCCCCGGTATTCTCCTGTCCCCGTCCCCATCCCCCCCCACGGTATTCTCCTGTTCCCATCCCCCCACGGTATTCTCCTGTCCCCACCCCCCCCACGGTATTCTCCTGTTCCCATCCCCCCCCACGGTATTCTCCTGTTCCCATCCCCCCCCGGTATTCTCCTGTCCCCATCCCCCCCCCGGTATTCTCCTGTCCCCATCCCCCCCCCGGTATTCTCCTGTCCCCATCCCCCCCGGTATTCTCCTGTCCCCATCCCCCCCCGGTATTCTCCTGTCCCCATCCCCCCCCCCCGGTATTCTCCTGTCCCCGTCCCCATCCCCCCCCCCCGGTATTCTCCTGTCCCCGTCCCCATCCCCCCCCACGGTATTCTCCTGTCCCCGTCCCCATCCCCCCCCACGGTATTCTCCTGTCCCCGTCCCCATCCCCCCCACGGTATTCTCCTGTCCCCGTCCCCATCCCCCCCACGGTATTCTCCTGTCCCCGTCCCCGTCCCCATCCCCCCCACGGTATTCTCCTGTCCCCGTCCCCATCCCCCCCACGGTATTCTCCTGTCCCCGTCCCCATCCCCCCCACGGTATTCTCCTGTCCCCGTCCCCATCCCCCCCACGGTATTCTCCTGTCCCCGTCCCCATCCCCCCCACGGTATTCTCCTGTCCCCATCCCCCCCACGGTATTCTCCTGTCCCCATCCCCCCCCACGGTATTCTCCTGTCCCCATCCCCCCCCCGGTATTCTCCTGTCCCCGTCCCCATCCCCCCCCCACGGTATTCTCCTGTTCCCATACCCCCCCGGTATTCTCCTGTCCCCACCCCCCCCACGGTATTCTCCTGTTCCCATCCCCCCCCCGGTATTCTCCTGTTCCCATCCCCCCCCCGGTATTCTCCTGTCCCCATCCCCATCCCCCCCCCCGGTATTCTCCTGTCCCCGTCCCCATCCCCCCCCACGGTATTCTCCTGTCCCCGTCCCCATCCCCCCCCACGGTATTCTCCTGTCCCCATCCCCCCCACGGTATTCTCCTGTCCCCGTCCCCATCCCCCCCACGGTATTCTCCTGTCCCCGTCCCCATCCCCCCCCACGGTATTCTCCTGTCCCCGTCCCCATCCCCCCCACGGTATTCTCCTGTCCCCGTCCCCATCCCCCCCACGGTATTCTCCTGTCCCCGTCCCCATCCCCCCCACGGTATTCTCCTGTCCCCGTCCCCCCCACGGTATTCTCCTGTCCCCGTCCCCATCCCCCCCACGGTATTCTCCTGTCCCCGTCCCCATCCCCCCCACGGTATTCTCCTGTCCCCATCCCCCCCACGGTATTCTCCTGTCCCCATCCCCCCCACGGTATTCTCCTGTCCCCATCCCCCCCCCGGTATTCTCCTGTCCCCATCCCCCCCCCGGTATTCTCCTGTCCCCATCCCCCCCCCGGTATTCTCCTGTCCCCATCCCCCCCACGGTATTCTCCTGTCCCCATCCCCCCCGGTATTCTCCTGTCCCCATCCCCCCCGGTATTCTCCTGTCCCCATCCCCCCCCCCCCACGGTATTCTCCTGTCCCCATCCCCATCCCCCCCACGGTATTCTCCTGTCCCCGTCCCCATCCCCCCCACGGTATTCTCCTGTCCCCATCCCCCCCCCCCACGGTATTCTCCTGTCCCCATCCCCCCCCCCGGTATTCTCCTGTCCCCATCCCCCCCACGGTATTCTCCTGTTCCCATACCCCCACGGTATTCTCCTGTCCCCATCCCCCCCCGGTATTCTCCTGTCCCCGTCCCCATCCCCCCCATGGTATTCTCCTGTTCCCATACCCCCCCGGTATTCTCCTGTCCCCATCCCCCCCCACGGTATTCTCCTGTCCCCATCCCCCCCCACGGTATTCTCCTGTCCCCATCCCCCCCCACGGTATTCTCCTGTCCCCATCCCCATCCCGGTATTCTCCTGTCCCCGTCCCCATTCCCCCCACGGTATTCTCCTGTCCCCGTCCCCATCCCCCCCACGGTATTCTGTCCCCGTCCCCATCCCCCCCACGGTATTCTCCTGTCCCCATCCCCCCCACGGTATTCTCCTGTCCCCGTCCCCATCCCCCCCACGGTATTCTCCTGTCCCCGTCCCCATCCCCCCCCACGGTATTCTCCTGTCCCCGTCCCCATCCCCCCCACGGTATTCTCCTGTCCCCGTCCCCATCCCCCCCACGGTATTCTCCTGTCCCCGTCCCCATCCCCCCCACGGTATTCTCCTGTCCCCGTCCCCATCCCCCCCACGGTATTCTCCTGTCCCCGTCCCCATCCCCCCCACGGTATTCTCCTGTCCCCGTCCCCATCCCCCCCACGGTATTCTCCTGTCCCCGTCCCCATCCCCCCCACGGTATTCTCCTGTCCCCGTCCCCATCCCCCCCACGGTATTCTCCTGTCCCCGTCCCCATCCCCCCCACGGTATTCTCCTGTCCCCGTCCCCATCCCCCCCACGGTATTCTCCTGTCCCCATCCCCATCCCCCCCAAGGTATTCTCCTGTCCCCATCCCCCCCGGTATTCTCCTGTCCCCATCCCCCCCGGTATTCTCCTGTCCCCATCCCCCCCGCCCACGGTATTCTCCTGTCCCCATCCCCCCCACGGTATTCTCCTGTCCCCATCCCCCCCACGGTATTCTCCTGTCCCCGTCCCCATCCCCCCCCCCGGTATTCTCCTGTCCCCATCCCCCCCCGGTATTCTCCTGACCCCATCCCCCCCCGGTATTCTCCTGACCCCATCCCCCCCCGGTATTCTCCTGACCCCATCCCCCCCCGGTATTCTCCTGACCCCATCCCCCCCGGTATTCTCCTGACCCCATCCCCCCCGGTATTCTCCTGACCCCATCCCCCCCCCCCCGGTATTCTCCTGACCCCATCCCCCCACGGTATTCTCCAGTCCCCATCCCCCCACGGTATTCTCCTGTCCCCATCCCCCCACGGTATTCTCCTGTCCCCAAAACCCCCCACGGTAATCTCCTGTCCCCGTCCCCCCCCAACGGTAATCTCCTGTCCCCGTCCCCCCCCACGGTAATCTCCTGTCCCCGTCCCCCCAACAGTAATCCCCTGTCCCCGCCCCCCCCCAACAGTAATCCCCTGTCCCCGCCCCCCCCCCAACAGTAATCCCCTGTCCCCGCCCCCCCCCGGTAATCTCCTGTCCCCGCCCCCCCCCCGGTAATCTCCTGTCCCCGTTCCCCCCCCCCCCGGTAATCTCCTGTCCCCGGTCCCCCCCCCCGGTAATCTCCTGTCCCCGTTCCCCCCCCCCCCCCGGTAATCTCCTGTCCCCGTTCCCCCCCCCGGTAATCTCCCGTCCCCCCCCGGTAATCTCCCGTCCCCGTTCCCCCCCGGTAATCTCCCGTCCCCGTTCCCCCCCCGGTAATCTCCTGTCCCCGTTCCCCCCCCCCCCGGTAATCTCCTGTCCCCGTTCCCCCCCGGTAATCTCCCGTCCCCGTTCCCCCCCCCGGTAATCTCCTGTCCCCGTTCCCCCCCTCCCCCCCAATAATCTCCTGTCCCCGTTCCCCCCCGGTAATCTCCTGTCCCCGTTCCCCCCCGGTAATCTCCTGTCCCCGTTCCCCCCCAGTAATCTCCTGTCCCCGCTCCCCCCCCAGTAATCTCCCCCCCGTAATCTCCCGTCCCCCCCCGGTAATCTCCCGTCCCCGTTTCCCCCCGGTAATCTCCTGTCCCCGTTCTAACCCCCCCCCCGGTAATCTCCTGTCCCCGTTCTAACCCCCCCCCCGGTAATCTC